>NC_038253.2:20405395-20559379 GCF_000004515.6 Glycine max
TTGATTTCTATTCAATTAGAGGGAAATTTGAATTTTTATTCAAATTTTATTTGAATTTGAAATTGAATTTGTGGAGCCAAAATTTCAGTAATTGTGATTAGTGAATTTTAGCTATGGTTCAGCCCACTAATCCAAGATCAAGTCCAAGATTCTCCACTAAGTGTGCTTAGGTGTCATGAGGCATGTAAAGCATGAAGGACATGCACAAAGTGTGAATATATAATGTGGCAATTGGGTGTAGCAAGCAAATGCTCACCTCCCCCTCTAAAATTTAATTGGATTGGGCTTCTCCCAATTCAATTCAATTTATTTCCCAACACACATCAAATATTCACATAATGCATGTAAAATTACAAAACTATCCCTAATACAATAACTAGTCTAGATGCCCTAAAATACAAGGGTTGAAAAATCCTACATTTCTAGGGTACCCTACCTACATTATGGAGCCCTAAATAAAAGGCACAAAAATAATAAAACCTTAATCTAATATGTACAAAGATAAGAGGACTCATACTTAGTCCATGGATATGAAATATATCCTAAAGCTCATGAGAACCCTAGGTCCTTCTCTTGCATCTCTGGCTCAATCTTGTTGGAGTCTTCTATCCAATGCCCTTGGGGGGTAGGATTGCATCAAGTTGTATCCATCATTGAAAGAATTCATTTCAATAGAAATTAACATTTTCGATGACTTTATTGAAGCATATGGCTAATTTAAAAGCGCTCAAAAGCAAGACTATTTTGAAATTCAAAATATCAATTGAAACAGTTATGGAAGAAGTTATACAAAGTCATCAAATAGCATTAGATTTGTGTATTTAGAAATACTATTATGTACAAGTTGAAATCATAGAATTCGATCGTTATTGTTAAAAATGTATAAATAAGACCTCTGACTGCCAATTTTCGGTAGATTGAACCATTATCACTTAATTTATTAAAAACCAAAAGCATCGCACATTGAAATTGGTATTGGTTCAGAAGGTTATCATGTATATATTCATTCTCACTTTTATGAATTCATATTTCTTTATTTTACTGCATCTTTCTAAACCATTTATTTTTTTCAATCTCTACTTCTGGTTACTATTAGAATTACTATGCAAATTTAATGATTATCAAAATTAACTTTTGAATTGAAACACTATTATAAAATCTACTTAGAAATTACCTATGGATATCTTTATCGAAATTACTATCATCATATGTATTAAATATTACACAATTTTCTAATAAGTTAAAAATTATGAACTTTCTTGTTTAATTAAAAAGAACTTACAATCATGAATGAATTTTATGTCTTATCTTTAAATATTTATTTGTTAATCGAATCATTCAATGAAAATTGATCATTTTGTAATAATATACTGTCTTTGAAGCTTAAATACAATTTTCATGATTAACAAAATCTTAATAATATGCTGTTGCGTGAGATTGTTTTAGTTTAACCAGTGGTCTCAAGTTTGAATCATGGGTATGTCATTGTGTTAAATACTTAGAAGAAAAGTTTTGTCGCCCGTAATGATCATATCTTACTAAAACATAATTACCTCATGTAAAAAATATTTGTGGTCTAGACAAAAAATCTTAAGAATATGTAACACAGATAATTTTTTATATTCCTTGTCTTCATTTTTCAACCTATGGTGTGTGCATTAGATAAAGGAATGAAGCTAAGTAAAGCCCTAGCCTTTTTGCTTAACGGGTGGTTCTCTCTTGTTTACTATGAGAACTCTCCTTGATTCAACAGTAATTAATATCTTTTCACGTGCTGGTAATTTTGGTGATACGCTACTGCCCTATTGCTATCTGCTTTAGTCAGATGTGAAAATTGCAAGGAGTGTTTATGATTAATTTTGCAATCAAAGTAATTAATTTATCACTAACATGAATACTCAATAATATTGTGCTCCGTTCCCTTCCGCAGAATATTCAAGTAATAATTTATTGCAAAATCAATTAATTTATTGCAAAATATATTTTATTCTATCATTCGAATTCCAATTAATGTACCAAAACTATATAATCACTCAAAAATTCTAGACAAAACCATAACACAAGCTCGTAACAAATTCGAAGGGCAATTAATGTTTAATGTGTTTTTTTTTAGTGATAGTCTTATTTTTGGTGAGTAATGTTTAATGGTTTTGACAATACGAGAATGTTAATTTAGATTTTTAGCACTCCGCTCACTTTCATAGAATATTCAAGCAAATGGGCTGCAAAATTTCTTTTATTTTATCATACAAATTTTCTAACAATATATGAAAGCTTTATCCATTTTCATTACATTATGCCATTCCGTTCCACTTATTATTACATCAAAAAATGAACATAACTTCTACCAAAATTATATAATCACACCCAAAATGTTGAGAAAACTAGGACCAAAGCTAGTAATAAATTTGAGGCTTAAATACATTTTTAGTTTCTACAATTTAATGTTATTTTTTGTTTTTTTTCTTGTAAAATTATTTTTGTTTTTAGTTCTTACAAATTATGTTGGTTTTGTTTTTAGTCCTTAAGGCACTTTATATAACATTTTTTCATTGTTCAAATTAAAGTGTTATCTAAAGTACCTTAAAAAACAAAACAAACATAATTTACAATGACTAAAAATAAAAAATAAAAAAATTTGAAATGATGAAAAACAAAAAAAAAATTGTTAAATTACAGGGACTATAGATGTATTTAAACCTAGGAATGAAGTGAAGTAAAATAAAGCTCATATGCATGATAAAGTTAGTGTTTTCCTTTAAGTATTCAATCTTGGCATACTTCAAAGACATCAATTAGGCCTTACTCAAAAGATCTATCAAAGGTTACATGACCAGACAATATCAAAATCAAGTTGCACCAGAGTCAATATTAAAATGGTGAAGATAATGACTCTAAGAATGTGAAACTCAAAAATAATATTCTGAAGAGCAAACTAGAATCAAGATAAGAGAGATTTTGAGATGATTAGATCAAAATGATGCATCAAAGTCAATATCATATAGAACCCATGCATCAAAATGATCAAACAACTACATGTTTTTCATATGCAGTAGTCACAAAAGATAGTTGACTCATCTAAAGACTAAGGTTGATACCATCACATCTTCCATATGCAATCACACACACTAGGGGCTCATAAGAAGAAGTGTTAGTATTGATGAAGATTGAGCCATCTACAAAATCATATCAAGTTATCTTCATCAAAAGAAATTGACTTCAAAATAGCTCCTTCCTCAACAACATCATAATGCAATTTTATTTCTTTAGAATGCTCATCAGAAGCATTCCTTAGAATGGAAACTTTGGAATAATTTTTAGAACCCATGCATCAAAATGATCAAACAACTACATGTTTTTCATATGCAGTAGTCACAAAAGATAGTTGACTCATCTAAAGACTAAGGTTGATACCATCACATCTTCCATATGCAATCACACACACTAGGGGCTCATAAGAAGAAGTGTTAGTATTGATGAAGATTGAGCCATCTACAAAATCATATCAAGTTATCTTCATCAAAAGAAATTGACTTCAAAATAGCTCCTTCCTCAACAACATCATAATGCAATTTTATTTCTTTAGAATGCTCATCAGAAGCATTCCTTAGAATGGAAACTTTGGAATAATTTTGTATATTTATCAAGTCATGGACAAATGTTATATTTCTAACTTCTTTTAAAAGTGACGGACCTAAGGGCCCCTACTCCAACAACTATCTTGGGATGTTTAAGAAGACTTGAATAGAGATTTTGAAGATTGTTGAAGCAATATAGAGAGAATAACATGAGTTGTCATCTTTATGTGAGAAATTTGCAATACTTGGTTCAACATCTCTCAGTTAGAGAGAAACCCACTTCTACAAAATTGATTTGAGTTGTAATTTGTAAT
Source organism: Glycine max (assembly GCF_000004515.6). Lineage (NCBI taxonomy): Eukaryota > Viridiplantae > Streptophyta > Magnoliopsida > Fabales > Fabaceae > Glycine > Glycine max. The sequence continues at coordinate 20,409,288 of NC_038253.2, forward strand.
AGATAAAAGTGAGATCTGTACATTTTCTTAGAGGAAATCCCTTGTAAAAGGAAAATTTGTCTCTATGTAGTGAATCACATAAACCTCTTGTAAAGCCCAATAGTTTGTTGGAAAAGTGAATATCCAGTGTGTTGCTAGTCCGACAATTGGCTAATTTGGAAGTCCAGTGGGTTACTAGTAGGTTGATAAAATCTAGTGGTTGACTAGTCTAGTATGTGGTTGTTGTGTTAGTGAAAAACTTATCTTGAAGGGTGAGGACTAGACATAGCCCAAGGTTGTGATGAACCAATACTACTACAAAAAGTAGATTTAACATCGCCATATTAACATTGATTTTTAACAAAACTGATGTTAAGATAAATGCGGTGGCATAATTGTAAATAATGTGTACTCGTTAACATCATTTTTCTGAAAAATTGATGTTAATGAACTGACTGTTGGACAAGTGACCTCAATAACTTAAGAGGGGGGTGAATTAAGTCTTACAAAATTTCTCACTAACAAATTTTAACCCCCTTTTAAATGATATATGATAGGCTCAGAATGCAAAAGAAGAAGAAGCAATCAATTTAATAATGTTCTTTTAAATGTGCATGACAAAGTAAACTACAGTAAAAAAACTGAGATAAGGGAAGAGAGAAATGCAAACTCGATGTATACTGGTTCAGCCACTTCCCGTGCCTACGTCCAATCCTCAAGCAACCCACTTGAGATTTTCCACTATTTCTGTAAATCCTTTACAGACTTTGAACACACCTTGGGATCCCTCACCCTTGTGTTCAAGATTCTACAAGAGACAACCAATCTCTTGATTACAATTCTCACAATCCAAGAGACAATCAATCTCTTTATTACAACTGAGTTTCTGAGATGAACAGAAAGATTTCTCTCCTTTAGAGTAGATAATACAAATTGAAGTTCCTAGATGAATTCTCAATAGATTTGCAAGTGTTTTCCCAATAGTAGTTGATAGAGCATTTGACAATTAAGTTCTCTTAGAACATCTCTCTCTTGCTTTTCAAAGTCAGGCACACATATATATAGGCCCATTGTGCCTTTTCAAAATGGTTTGAAGATATGTGTCTTTTCAAAAAGCTTTTCTGAAATTTTCTCACTGGTAATCGATTACATAGTTATATTTTGAAGCGTCATGACTTTTCAAAGTGTTTTATGAAGTGTCGTTACTAGTAATCAATTACAAACATCTAGTAATCGATTACAAGATTCAAAATTCAAATTTCAAAACCCTTTTGAAAAGCTAATTTGCAAACTTGTCTTCTGGTAATTGATTATATTGCCTAGTAAGTGATTGCCAGTGCCTTGATTTGTTGGAAACAATGTGTTTAAGGCAAAAGTTGATCAGCCAGTGAGATTCTTTTAACAAATATTCTAAGGCCTTATCTTTTTTCTTTATCTTGTTTGCTTGACCTTGAATTAATATTAAAGCAATGCTTAACCTTGAATGTTTGTTGAAGCAACCTTGTTTGATTATACTTTGGCATCATCAAAACCCTGTATTCATACATTCACACTAACATTAACATTGGTTCTTGGAAAACCGATGTTAACATTAATTCGTTAATATCAGTTTCTGAAGAACCGATGCTAACGTCTGTTAATTAACATCGGGTTTTTAGAAAACTGATGTTAACGTATGATAAGTTAACATCGGTTTCTGCCAGAAAACCAATGTTAAAGTTAACATCATTTGGTTAACATCAATTTTGTATTAAAAAACAATGTTGGACTTACATTTTAAAATATCAGAACGCGAGCCCTATTTTGCTCGCGCTCTGTTCTTGACCATCTATGATTCTTCTTCTTCACGACCGTATTTGTTTGTATCTATAACCTTATTGAGATCGTCACACCTTGCCACCTTACCTAGGTACATGTTTTGTGACTCTTTCTTCTCTTTAACATGTTGTATTGAATACCATGGGTGATTTTGGGGAACTCGTGCTCATTGCAAGGATCTTTGTTTGTTTCTACTCCAAGCATTTGGTTTGTGGAACTCGTGCTCACTGCAAGGATTTAGTTTATGGAAGTCGTGCTCATTGCAAGGTTTGTTAGGGGTGCTCACTCGTGCTCACAGGGTCTCATTTTGAGTGAGGTAATTCAGATTGCTGGGTGTCCTTTGAATGCTTAATGACTAGCTAGCTAGGTTTCTATTGTAATGTGTATAGCACCATGGAAAATGTAACAATGTTCTGGTTTTTCTTTTATTGTTGTGTGTTCTGAGCTTTGAGGAGTCACTGTCTCACACCATTTCTTAAAAGAAGTTAATAGAAATTAGAATAGTACCCACATTCTTATTTATACATGTTGAATTATTCAGTTCTGATTTGTCGTCTTCTAGTTGTTCCAATTTCAAATGGACCTCATATTTCTTAGTAGCAATCAACAAAGTAATATATCTTCCACTCACATAATTTGAACACAAATTCATAAGTGTTTCCCTAAAGGGAATGTTGCCACACTGGTCCTGTGTAGTCTTAGTTATCCATATAAAAGTTAGTTTTAGTTTAGCCACATTACTATTGAAGATAAGGATGGTGTCTTTGTACTTGTTAATCGCTTTTAGGCATCTAAATCAAGCTCGTCCATCTTCTAGGACTGGGTGCCTTTTTTGGCATGAAATGGCCTAGCAATTATGCTAAGGATGTTATGGCAATAGCTGTGTCACATTCCAATGTTTAGTGAAGCAAAATATTGGTGTGAAGTGTTACTGGCAATCTAGGGAATGATGTGGCACTTACCATATTTCATTATAGTTCTAAAGGGGCTTTGGGGTTCATGCATTAAGATAAGATGCTTGTAAACCTTGATACTATTTGACCCAGTGACTTGTAAATGCCTTAGTCAAATGCATCTCATTCTTAGTTTTGAATTTGACAATATGCTACCTATTATGGTGATATTATTTCGTGGGGTTGTATAATGAGTGTAACAGTAACAGTATTCATAAAGAATTCACTATAAATTTGTATGCACTGTGGACACTAAAATGTTGGACCAATAGTGCATATGATTGATGAAGACTATTGTTCATTTGCCCTGTTATATCCCATCTTTCATCAGCTTTTCTTTTATTGAAGTAGAATTATTGATTTCAGACTTTATTTTCATAAATCTTCTAATTTAATCATAGCCATTGGGGTGTATCAGCTTTTGTTATTGGTTTCAGACTTTAATTCATCAAGCCCTTTTAAAACACAACTTAATTGAAACAAATGATAAAAAAGGCTTTAATAGTTAATGCATCTTGCTTAATTGTGATTGATCTGATTTCATATATGCTTAGCTGAATGATAATATGTATTTGTAGTCATAAGTGTATGCAAGAGAGTATCTGAATTCTCCTTAACTTATAGTTCAAAGGTCACCATCAAGTTATCTAATGTGCAGTATGGTAAATTTTGCTTACAGAAATAAACTTACAAAGAGAGAAACTTACAAACATTGTTTAGTAATAACAACCCCTCTCTCCAGGTACTCTCTGTAACTCTCACCCTATTTGAGTGAATCTGTTTATTCATTGGTCACCAGAGAGCAAATCTCAATTTGAAATGATAGAATTCTTTGGTCAAACCTTTTGTTTTTTTCAATTTGGAAACTTCTTCCTAAAGATTCTAGAGATCAACTTGATCATATATCTTGATTTTCTTGGATTCTTGTCTTGAATAAAACTTAGAAGCACTTGATCCTTTAGCGTCATCAAGACATCAAAACATCTTGCTTCTACATAGGATTCATTTGACTTAATCCATCAACTGAAAAATCCTTCAACTATTTCTCGTCCTTGGAAAATTATTTTTGCAAGAATCAACTGCATCTTTCATTCTTCCTCACTACGAGGTTGTGAAAACAAGACATCAATTGGTACCTCTAAGCCCTACACTGGGGCAATGAAAGGCACCATGCATAAACCTTAAACGAACCTAGGGGCAGATTAGAAGTTCTCACCCAATAGGTTCCTTGCTACAAGGTCATGACGAAAGACAACGATTGTACCTCAAAGCCTTACATTGGGGCAATGAAAGGCACCATGCAAAAACCTCAAGCGAACCTAGGGGCAGATTAGAAGTTCTCACCCAATAGGTTCCCAACTACAAGGTCATGATGAAAGATAACAATTGGTACCTCAAAGCCTTACACTGGGGCAATGAGGGGCATCGTGCATGAGCCTCAAGTGAACATAGGGGCAGATCAAAAGTTCTCACCCGTCGATGTTTTTAAACAAGAAAAAAGGGGGGGGGGACACAAACCCTGGAATTTTAATAGATTGATTAAACGTCAAATAGCTCCATTGTTGTCACTCCAAAATGGTCAAGTGACTAAATCAAACAGAACATACACTCTGAGGGAGTTCCCAGAGAGATTTGCAAAAGATTGGATAAGGTTGCATGAATTATCACCTTTTTCAAAAGGACAGTCAATCTGTGTTTTCCAAAAAATTAAATCAAAATCAAAATCACAAAATAGGGAAAGAATGTCATGAACATTGTACAAACTTTCCATTGCATTGCATTGTTTCATATGAGGTCAGCATTACCAAATTTGACGACAAAGGTTGCATGCGTCTACATCCCTAAAAATCATGTTAACTGCATAGATTTCCTACATCTTGTGCCCAATCTTTTTGGATGATCGGCCCTCTCGATGAGTCGATCTCTTGCTTTCTCATAAAGGTGGACCCTTGGGTACTAGTACCTATCACCTTTAGAGGACTATATGTCCTCGCCATCAGAGGACTGCACATCCTCGCCTGCAGAGGGCTGCACGCCCTCGCCTTTAGAGGGCTACACGTCCTCATTTTCAGTGTGCTCCATATCCACACCTTAAGAGAATATAAGGTCCTTTGCCCTTAGATGCTTCACCGAGACTTGCGCTCCTGGTTACGGGGACCAATAGTTTCCTTTTATCAGTTCTTGGGCCACCCCCTGATATTGGAGGGCAACCAACTGTGCGAGCACATCCAGAGAGGGAGGCTATCGTGCATCTACTATGCATACCGGGGCAAGATTTCACCCGTGCCGCTGCAAAAAGACGAGTGCGGATCATGCGCACCAACATGACCACTCTTACATGGATATGGATGACATTGCTATTTAGCAACATTCTGCCCAGCGACCACAATGCCAATCTCCCCCTGCAAATGTATCAGTTGGTCTGTGCCGTCATGACATAGGTAAGTATCCACATGGCTCAATTGATTTCTGATGTCATCTATTGTTTGCAGGGATCGTGCCCACAAGACGCCCAGTGGACCCGAAGAAGTCCAACAGGGCCCTGGGGTTTCCAGCTCTGGTTACGGGCCTCTATCAGTCTTACAGGGTGCCCGTTCCCCCAGCAAGGTCATGCCATCGTGACATAGGTAAGTATACATATGGTTCAACTGATTTATGATACCATCTATTGTTTGCAGGAATCACACCCACAAAGACACCCAGTGGACCCGGAGAAGTCCAACAAGGCCCTGGGGTTTCCAGCTCTGGTTACGGGCCTCTGTAGTCCTACAGGGTGCCCGTTCCCCCCGGCAAGGTCACATCATCATGACATAGGTAAGTATGCACATCGCTCAACTGATTTCTGATTTCATCTATTGTTTGCAGGAATCGCGCCCGCAAGACACCCAGTGGACCCGAAGAAGTCCAACAGGGTCTTGGAGTTGCCAAGCTCTAATTACGGGCCTCTGTCAGTTCTACAGAGTGCATGTCACCCCCAGCAAGGTCATCAGGCCCCATACTAATCGAGCTTTCATCAAGAAGTACTGCGTCCCCAGGCAGGCGCAGGGCGAAACACCACAGCAGCCTGGGGATGGCCGACAGCGAGCAATAGACGCACCGCCATCACCTCTAGAGTTCACCTCAACTCATCCACAAAAAGGTTAGAGCGTTGCTTACGACCCATGGTCGACCAATAGGTGACCAAGTCCAAAGCCAAATGTAAGCAAAGTACTAGGTCCGTGACCGACAAGCCATCACGCGTCCAGCTCAAGACGTTAAAGAAGCGCTACTACGAGGCAACCTAGTACCTTTTAAATCTCTGCTTGTTATTTGATCACTTTTGTTTCTCAAGTCATAGCAGGACACACCTAGTTGCTCATGATCCTAGGAATTTAAATAAAACAAGCACAAGCTCGGAAGGTAGTCATACCTCACAAATATATATATATATATATATATATATATATATATATATATATATATATATATATATATATATATATATATGTGAGTGTGTGTGTGTGTGTGTGTGTGTGTGTGTGTGTGTGTGTGTGTGTGCGTGTTTAGGTAGAAAGATACCTTGGATATGCATGTATGTAGCAAAAAATACTTCACAAAATATATATATATATATATATATATATATATATATATATATATATATATATATATATGTATGTATGTTTAGGTAGAAAGATACCTTCGATATGCATGTATGTAGCAAAAAATACTTCACAAGATATATATATGTATGTTTAGGTAGCAAGATACCTTGGATATGCATGTATATAGCAAAAATATCTCACAAAACATATATATGTATGTTTAGGTAGCAAGATACCTTGGACACGCATGTATATAGCAAAATACCTCACAAAAATATATGTATGTTTAGGTAGCAAAATACCTCATGAAAAAAAAAACGAGCAAGAAAAGAAAAAGAAGGAAGAAAAAAAAATAGAAAAAATAATAATAAAAAAAAATAAAAAGTTGTCTACTTAAAAAACAACATGCTTGTGAAAAGAGATAATTTCCAACTTTTCTTTGAAAGATTTTACTGATCTTAACCAGTTTTTGAAAAAAATGTGTATACACCTGAAGAGTGAATGCTTTGAAAATTTTCCAAACGCCCAAAATGGACTCGAATGAATGCATGATTTGATAAAAGAACATATTTTAGAAACACTGGGTTGACTTAAAATAGGGAAAATGAATCCTGAGCCCTAGTGTCACATGACCATAAAAACTTGATGCTTGAGTGTCCACATGGGTGCATGCATGACCAATTTTGCATAAAAATTCATAATCATCATTGTTGCATGTGTATCATGGAATTAATGTAGGACATCCCCTTTATCCCCGAACCGCTGGCCAAACCTTGACATATATCATGACCAGCCGTTCTACAAGCCTTGAGCCAAAATCCCAACTTATCATAAACCTTGACCCAGGGTGAGAATGTCAATCCTTGCCCTCGGAAAACAAAAAAGAAAAAAGAAAAATTCCCAATCAAAGAGTGGGAGAAAGCAAAAAAAGGAAAGAAAATTCCCGATCAAGGACCAAAAGAAAACAGAAGAAACATCCAGAAAGGTCTTTGGACCAGACAATATCTGAACAATATAGAATTGTCACCAAGTAAACAAGAAAAAGGAAACCACGGCCTAAAGTGGTCCTCTCCCTTTGATTGCCGACAAAATCCTGTGCGCTAGCGACTTTCTCGCCACGCACTAAACAAAAACAGAAGAGGAAAAGGCAAAAACACTCAAAGCCAAATTCCCCACCTAAAAACCATTCCCAAAATAAGTCCTATTGATCCATGATCACGCATGTAATCTTTGATTTGATAGGAAATGATTTGCAAAATCAAGTCATGACATATCTATGGTTCGGAATTAGGATAAAACACTTACCTGTGTCAGATTGATACACTTTGAGTGATTTTCTCCTATCTTTGTTGGACCCAGTGTTTCCTCTATATGGTCGTTTAGAAACGAAATGCTAACATCCAAAATCTCATTTATGGTTATGAGAAAATTTCATCAGCATACTCTCCTTCCCTGATAGACACATCATTTTTCAAAAAAAAAAAAAAGCATATGTTGCTATGATCAGTTGGAAGTTTTGTCTCTTTACTAAAGCATGTTCGCATTTTAGTGAAGAAAACACCGAGACTATTTTTAGTCTCACAGTTATCAAGAACTACGTAGGTCTGAGTTCCTCATCACAAATTGAGGATACGTAGGAGCAAAAGCCCTGCTTTTGTCGGCCACCCCACTTTTTGTTACCGTGACCCAAGAGTCTGGTGGCATGCGGAGCCACATGACTGTGGGATCCCCAGATTCATGTTCTTTTTATGTTTCATCCTTTATCATTTACATGTTATTTTATTTCTATGACTTGAGGGACTAACATTTGTTTTTGTTGTTGCGATTGTCATTTGTTTTGTGCATATATTTTGTTTGGACTATTGCGTTAGTGCTTACTTCGTTGTTGTCAATAGTGTTTGTTGAAATTTCGGAACCGTGTAGAGTTTTTCATTTAGGAACGTCGTCCTAAAAATAAAATGAACAAAAAATCATGATAACTCCAAAAATAAAGCGTTGTGAACGAATGTCGTGTCTATGTATACAAAGAAAAGAAAAGAGTTTTTTATATATGTAAAAGAAATGTAAATAATATGTGAAAAGAAATTCTTGTGTGTGTGAGCAACGAGTGTACATAAAGAAACTTTTGTATAAACTACGGGTGTGTGTTTGAAAAAACGAAAAAAGAATCTTTGAACATGAATAAGGTTTGTATATAGACCGTGTTGACGTAAAGAGAAAGAGTTTTAATGCGTGTGTGTACAGAAAAAGTTCGTCATGTATAGGAATGTAGGTGTACAAAGAAAAGTTTTTCTCATAGAGGGCAATGGATGTATAGTTTTTGTGAACATAAAAGATGAAACAAAAAGGAAAAAGAAATAAAGACCTCGAAGGTCGGCATGTTATGGTTAGGAAGCATAAATCATTCGTAGAGAGCAAACATATCTTTTTGGAAACAAGGGACTGACGCTAAGAGTTTATTTTCCTGAATGACCGAGATAAGAATGGATGGTTTCATTGAACCGATGAAAGAACGTAATTTGGAAACGTTGGGTCTGTTTGTGTAAATCCCCAACCGTAGTATCACAATGCCGTAAACTGGATGCTTGAGTGCCCACCTAGCTGTGGCCATGACTAATTTTGCACGTTGTTTCTGAATCATCATTGTTACGCGTGCCTTGTGGGAATAATATGGAAGTTCAACCCGAGACCGATACCTTGACACACGAATTTGATGTGCCCCAGATATCAAGATCGGGCTCCCACGATAAAAGACCCCGTTGAGACACGACCTTAGACTACTTTGAACCTTGGCCTATAAAAAGAATCCTCATCCTTTCCCCCGAAGCAAAGGACAGCGGAATCTCCTCAAGGGAGAGCAAATGACGAATGCTAAAACCTGATTTCCCAAAGAAAGAAATGGAGAGGGAGAAATGAAAAGTAAGAAAAGGAAGAAATGAATAGAAAAAAAAGGGAAAAATGAAAAGAAAGAAAAAGAAGGATTCCTGATCAAAGATCGGAAGAAAGTAAAAAGGAAAAGATCGGAGGAAAATAGAGTAATTCCTGATCAATGAAAGAAAGAGAACAGAAGATCTTCAGACCAGATAAATTTTTGGCAAGGTAAATGACTGCCGGCAAAGGAAAACCCATTTTTTTGGTGGTTCTTCCTTTGGGATTGCCATTCAAAGTCATTCTCGACTGGCGATATCCCGTCCCATTTAAACAAAGAGGAAAAGACCGAAACACCCAGTTTCCAATCCAAAAACACTGCCCTCGAGAAAATCCTATTGATCCTTGATCGTGCGTGTGATCTTTTGATTCGATAGGAAATCGTGTGCAAATAAAGTCATGGTGCAGTTATGGCTTGGGATTAGGGTAAAACACTTGCCTGTGTGAGTTTTTATACACTATGAGTGATTTATTCCCAGTTTCAGCTTAACCCGATGTTTCCCCTAAATGTTCATTTAAAAGCTAAATGTTGACATCCTGCCCTTCATTTTCGGTTACAAGGAAAATTACCTTTGGTACGGGTATATTGTTTCTCTAAGATATAGTGCTCTCGCGAACAATTTATATTTCTTTGCAAAAAGCATGATTCCCCTTTTTAGGTAGAAAAAAAAAACCGGTGGACCATTCGGTCCTGCCAACAAATCTTATCCGGAGACCCATGAATTGATTGTCATTCATGCATCCTCCACCAACGAGTCAGGAGCCCCGCGAATTGATTGCCTAGCACTGTTCGCCTATCCTCCATTCTTCACTTTTATTCGGAGACCCATGAATTGATTGCCTAGCGTTGTTCATGTGTCCTCCACCATCGAGGCTGGAACCCAGCGAATTGATTGCCTAGCACTGTTCGCCTATCCTCCATCCTCTAATATTTTGGAGACCCATGAATTGATTGCCTAGCGCTGTTCATGTGTCCTCCACCATCGAGGTTGCTACCCAGCGAATTGATTGCCTAGCACTGTTCGCCTATCCTCCATCCTCTAATCTTTCGGAGACCCATGAATTGATTGCCTAGCGTTGTTCATGTGTCCTCCACCATCGAGTCTGGAGCCCCGCGAATTGATTGCTTAGCGTTGTTCGCCTATCCTCCATTCTCCACTTTTATTTGGAGACCCATGAATTGATTGCCTAGCGCTAATCATGTGTCCTCCACCATCGAGGCTGCAACCCAGCGAATTGATTGCCTAGCGCTGTTCGCCTATCCTCCACCCTTGAAATCTTGTTCAGAGACCCATGAATTGATTGCCTAGCACTGTTCATGCGTCCTCCACCATCAAGTGCGGAGCCTCCGGTGACTGGGAAATGTGGTTTTTGTTATTTTCTCGATCGGTTCCTTCGCCAAACATGTGTATATATGTATATTATGTTTTTGTTGTTTGTGTTTTGTTTTGTGTTGTGCAGAAAAAAAAAGAAGAAGGAGAGACGGGAGTCGTCATAGACTAATCACGGAAAGAGCGAAAGACAGACTAAATCAGTGTTTTATCTTTGCTTTCCTCTTATCTCCGATAAAAGGTAAGTAAAGAGGGGCAACTGTCATACCCTAATTTCATCCGGGGACTATTGCTTGATGGCTTGCAACCTTTAATTGACTGCTTCAAAGTACTTGGCACCCTTTGTTGCACAATATGTGAAGTCCCGAGACGTGCCGGAAATCAAAAGGAAACGTTGTTACGCAATCCGTGAAAATCAGTAACGTGACGGAAACCAAAAGGAAGTATTGTTACGCAATCTGTGAGTTTCCGTAACTTTTTCGAAAGCTAAAAAAGAGTAATTACATGATCCGTAAGGTTCCGTAACCTTACAGAAAAAAATAAGTATCGTTACGAAATTCGTAAAGTTTCGTAACGTTACGGAAAAAGAATCACCAAAAAAGTAAAGGGGGCGTATTTAGTAAAAAGGGGGTGCAAATAGCAACCAGACCCACTTGGGCCTTCCAGATTCTTCCTCCAGAAGGCGGTTGCTTCTGGAGGAAGCAACCTGGCTCACCTGGGCGAGCTGGGTGGCAAGCTCCTCCCCTATTTTGCTATAAATAGGGGGAGGAGTGAAGAAGAAAAGGGTTCAGCCTTCTTGGCACTTCGTATTCACTTGAAATTGCTAAGGAAAATTGTTTCCGTGAAGAAAATCCAAGCCGTGGCGCTTCCGTAATGTTTTTGTAACGTTTCTGTGGGTAATTACGCGAAGATTTTCAACCGTTCTTCGTCATTCATCGTTCGTTCTTCATTATGCTTCGATCTTCAATCGGTAAGTACCCCAAATCGAGCTTTTCAATTCCTTCTATGTACCCGTGGTGGTCCCCATTTGTTTTGTGTACTTTTATTCTCGTTTCATTTACTTTCCGTACACCCTTTTGACGTGCTTCAGTCATTTATTTGTCATTTCTCGCCTAATCAAAAAATAAAATAAATTTCGACCGATCATTTGATTTGTAATATCCGTTAATTTCTGTTAAAATGAAATCCGACCGTTCGGTCGTGCCGTAACCACATTGGAAATAAAAAAAGAGGTAAAATAATAATATAATAATAAAAAAATACCTTTTAGTAAAATAAAGCGAAAAAAAATCAATCGGACGTTTCTCTTTGGGATTTCTCTTTCTTAATTGAATTGACTAATAACTAAAGTGAAACTAAAGCTAAAATCAACCCGCAAAGTCTAGCTCGTACACAAAAAATCACTAAAAAGGATTTGAAAGTTCAATATCTCAGGTTTTCTCACCAAGTAAATGGATCATTTTTAAGGTCCAACGCCTTAAAATGATCGCCTTCCAAGTAAAAAGAATCGCTTGATTCACCATTAGAAAGAACTACGTAGGTCTGATTTCCTCTTCGATGGAGGGTACGTAGGAGCAAGAGACCCGCTTTTGTCGACCTCAAAAAATAAAAAGAAATAAAAGTTTAGATACACAATTTCACACAATTCTAATTTAAGGTTGTTGTCCTTTGGGACAAACGTGAGAGCTACTAATACCTTCCTCAAACGTAAATACAACTCCCGAATCTGGAATATTCTTTATGACCGGTTTCCTTCGGTTTTTCCAACGTTTTCCACAAATAAACTTTGGTGGCGACTCCGCGCATTTTCCTCCTTTGGAAAACGCACGCGAGAGCCTCGCCTCGCTCGCCTACAAAAGGGCATGTTGCGACACTTCTGAATCTAAACGGTACCACTTTTTATGTTTTTTTGTTATGGGGTTTGGAGGAACTTGATTTGTAATATAATTTTGGAAATATTGAAGTTCACCAAAAGTTATTAGCACAAGTGGTTTGGCACTTGAGTTCTTAACTAAGGTTATATTGAAGTTCGATCTTACTAATTCGACTTTTCATATGTGTTGGATCGAGTGGCCTCAGAATAATTAAGAATGGGGGGTTGAATTAATTATTCCTAAACCTTTACTAATTAAAAAATTACTCTTCTAAGGCTTTTCCTAAGCTGTTAAGAGAATAAGGAGTAGAAGGAAACAAACACACAAGATTTTTTATACTGGTTCGGCAACAACCCGTGCCTACATCCAGTCCCCAAGCGACCTGCAGTCCTTGAGATTTCTTTCAACCTTGTAAAAATCCTTTTACAAGCAAAGATCCACAAGGGATGTACCCTCCCTTGTTCTCTTTGAACCTAGTGGATGTACCCTCCACTAGAACTGATCCACAAGAGATGTACCCTCTCTTGTTCTCAGTCAAACCCAAGTAGATGTACCCTCTACTTGTACCACAAAGGATGTACCCTCCAATGTGTTAAGACAAAGATCTCAGGCTGTTAAACCTTTGATACTTTGTGAATGGGGATACAAAAGAATTCTCAGGCGGTTAGTCCTTTGAACACTTTTGTATTAGGGAAAGGGAAGAATCAAAAGAATTCTCAGACTGTGTCGTTTTGAATTCTTTGACAAGGGAGAAGGGAGACACAAAAGAATTCAGGCGGTTAGTCCTTTTTTCTTTTGGAGAAGGGAGAAGAGAGACACAAAAAGAATTCAGGCGGTTAGTCCTTGGCGAATTCTTTTTGGCAAAGGGAGAAGAGAATGAAAAGATGATTAGCACAAGTTTTCAAGGTTTGGAAAACCAGAAAACTTCAGAAAAAATTTTGGTACAAAGAAGAAGAAGTTCAAAGAGATTCAAGGCTTGTAAAGGATTGATCAAATGAATGTGAAAAGTATTGGAAATGAATGAATAAGTGTATAACAAAGCCTTGCTTTTATAGACTCTTCATGTGTGGTCAAGAAGACCATTTAGAAGAGTTATAACTTTTAGAAAAACTTAAAACCAATTTGAAAAGGTCAAAAACCTTTTGAAGAATTACATCTTTTGATTTGTTCAGAAACCACCACTGGTAATCGATTACCAAATAAGTGTAATCGATTACCCAAAGCTTTTATGTGAAAAGATATGACTCTTCACATTTGAATTTGAATTTCAACGCTCAAAGGAACTGGTAATCGATTACCAAAACATTGTAATCGATTACAGCTTTTTGAAATTAATTGGAACGTTGTAAATTCAATTTGAAAACTTTTTCAAAACAATTTTGCTACTGGTAATCGATTACAACAATCTGGTAATCGATTACCAGAGAGTAAAAACTCTTTGGTAAAAGGTTTTGTCAAAAACTCATGTGCTATTCAAAGTTTTAAAAAAAAATTTAATACTTATCTTGATTGAGTCTTCTCTTCATTCTTGAATCTTGATCTTGATTCTTGACTCTAGACTTTCTTCTTGAGTTTTGAATTCTTCTTGATTCTTATCTTGAACTCTTGAATTGTTCTTGATTCACTTGAGTTGTTCTTTGATTGATCTTTGAGCTTTTTGTCATCACCTTTGTCATTATCTTTTGTTATCATCATTGTTATTATCAAAACACCTTTGAATCACCTTTGATTCACTATGAAGCTTTGCTTATACAATATGGATGGAATTCTCTGCACCAACAAGGATTACAAAACTTGTGATTCAATGTGTGTTTTTGCTTCATTTGTTTAAAGTTTTCATTTGCTCCCTATATGTGAAAATTATTTAGGAAAAATTCGTGTGTAATTCTTACATAGTCACTTTATGCATGAAAAGACAAAGTATGCAAGAAAAATAAAAGTGGCCTAAGGAAAGTAAATAGGCCAGTTGTAGTAGTAATGTTCCCGGTGGATCTTGTCCCAGGTCTTGTTCCACTGCAACAACACAGTTGTTTTTAGTAGATAATTAGGTACTCATATTAAATAAAGCATAAAGTAAACAAAAGTATCAGCTCTAAAGGGAGCATTGTTCATGTGTAAAGGGGGGTGTTCCGCAGCATGCCAGAAGTCGAAAGGGAGCATTGTCGCGCAATTCGTAAAGTTCCGCAACATTCCAGAGGTCAAAAAAGGGATTATTGCGCAATCCGTAAGGTTTCGCGACATTACGGAAAGAAAATAAGTGTCGTTATGTAATCCGTAAAGTTTCGTAACATTATGGAAAAAGAATCAGCAAAAAAAGCAAAATGGGGGTGTATTTAGTAAAAAAGGGTGTGCAAATAGCAACAGGCCCACTTGGGCCTTTCAGGGTCTTCTAACAGAAGACAGTGCCTTCTGGTGGAAGCAACCCAGGTCGCTTTTGATTCTCTTGAAATTGGTGAGAAAAATTGTTTTCGTGAAGAAAATTCAAGCCGAGGCGCTTTCGTAACGCTCCCGAGACGTTTCCATGATCGATTTCGTGAAGATTCTTCACCGTTCTTCATCGTTCTTCGGTCTTCAACCGGTAAGTTCCCGAAATTGAACCTTTCAATTCATTCTATGTGTCCTTAGTGGTCCCAACTTGTTTCGCGTGCTTTTATTTTCATTCCGTTTGTTTTCCGTACTCCCTATTGACGTGCTTTAACCATTTATTTAAGCCGTTTTCTCACCTAATCAAGTAATAAAATGAATTTTCACTGATCATTTGAGTTGTAATATCATTTAATCTCTGTTAAAATAAAATCCAACCGATCTTTCACGCCGTAAGCACGTTTAAAACCAAAAGAGGCAAAATAATAATAAAATAATCAAAATATCTTTGAATAAAATAATAAAAAAAAATCAATCAGTCACTTTTCTTTGAGATTTTTCTTAATTGAATTGACTAATAACCAAAGTAAAACTAAGGCTAAAATCAACTCACAAATCAAGTTGTCCATAAAAATCACCTAAAAGTCGTTTTAAGGTCCAACGCCTTGAACCGTCCTCTTTGCTTTTATTGGTTAACGTGGACTTTCGAAAGCCTAGAGTCAACATGTAACTTTGTCACTACTTTCAAAAACCAAGAGATCATTAATGGTCCGGTGCCTTAATGTTTCTCTCCCTTCAAAAGAATCAAAAGGTCGTTCAAATGGTCCAACTCCTTAAACGACTTTTTGTTTGGTCACAATATATCTTGCAAAAAAGGATAAAAACAACTTAACCAACAAAGAACTACGTAGGTCTAATTTCCTTATCATAATTGAGGAATACATAGGAGCGAGGGAAAATACCTTTGTCGACCACAAAAAGATAAAAAATACAAAAGGTATAAAAAGACATAAAAACGTAAAAAAGGGAAAATAAAACAAATTAAAGTCATATTTGCACCTTGATTAAAGGTTGTCGTCCCTTGTGACGGATGCGTGGGGTGCTAATACCTTCCCCGTGCATAAATATAACTCCCAAACCTTTCACACTTAAAGTTCATAGACCGCACCTTTCCGGTTTTTCCGACGTTTTCCTCGAATAAACGCTAGTGGCAACTCTGCGCATTTTCCTTTCTTGGAAGACGCACCTGTGAGTCTCGTGTCGCCCTCCCGCCAAAGGGTAGGTTGTGACAGTTGGTGACTCCACTGGGGAACTGTGTTTAGAGAGTTAGGCCAATCAATCAGTGTGCATTCCTTACCATGACTTCTCCTTTGTTCTTTTTTTTCTTTATTTTTTCCTTATGTTCTTGTATATATAACTCTTTGATGCTTTTAGTGTGTTTTTTGAAAGGTATGCATGAGATAGATATTTATTCATTTGATGCACACAAACACCAACACTATTTGCACACACGGTGAGTTGAAAAAGGGGGCCCTATACCCGGGTCCATGAGAACATAAGGAGTGGAGGTGAATCTGTGGTCTTGCTAGGTCTCTGACTTGCTTGATAACAGTGAACCTTCATCTAGAGTTTTTCTCTTTGATAACATATTGTTGTTGGTAGTCCCTACTGCCACAGTATGTTTTTCGAAGGGGATGATACCTCTAGAAACCATCAAGAGAGATATGACCACCATGGGAATTATCACTAAAAGCCTCTTAGTTCCTCCCATGTAGGTCCCTAAAATAGGGGCACGAAGCAAACACGCTGCGTGCCTTTTTAAACACTGCCATGCATGTAGTCCTAAATGTCATCTACGCCTTTGTTGTATGATTATTTGGGGATATTGTCATACTATGTACATCCCTGTGTTGTGCCTTTTTTCTCACATCTGCATCATGCACGGGTTGTGGCTTGATCCCCTCACTTTGTCGAACCGACGGAGGGTCTGTGTCGCCTTCTTAAATGCATACATCGGGCGCCATGCTACCCGAATGTTGTATCTAAGAGGGGGACAATTTCCCGGGCTCCCATATTCATAAAATGCATTTGTTTCATATGCATTTCTTCATGCATTCATCCATTCCACCCATGATAGATGTCAGAGTCTTGATTCGCACTGGGTTTTGTTTCACTTTAGTAAAACATGGGATCGAGTCAGGCGCCTTCGCTTAAAAAGAGGTTCTATCAAGTCAAGGTCAAGAGCCTAGGAGTCACCAGTCTGAAAGAGTTAGGGCAGTTGATGGGTCAACTCCAGCGACATGCTTTTCGTAAAGCTTACGGTGGATGGGTTGGTGGACCAGGCAGCGATCAACGCTTTTCTTGCCTTTCATGACCGCAAGGAAAGCCCAGTTGTCGCTATCTTAGCCGATCTATATGACACCTTCGACCGAAGATGTGAAAAGAGCAGTGCAAGGATTGTTTGCTGTACTCCGGCCCTCTATATATGGTTGGTTTCGCACCTTTTCTGCCAAGAGGTGAGACATGCTTGCCCGCTAGAAGGCCACCGCTCATGCACAGAGGAAAAAGAGGCAAGTTGGGACCAACTCTTAGCAAGCAAAGAAGGAGCGTCTGTCAACTGGTTGCCCCGATGGAAAGAAGGAAAAACCGGGATTCTTATTTTGTGCGGAGGATTTCTAAATGTTCCCTTGATGGGGACAAGGGGTTGCATCAATTACCATCCCGTCCTCGCTATAAGATAACTTGGCTACCCTTTGAGAAGGGCACCACTAGAGGAAGACCTCACACCTATTATTGCACGAGGTTTCAATAGCACCAACGCGGAGGCACTTTAGAAGGTCTGCAAGGCATGGGAGATGGTGCAAAAGAAGGACAAGGAACTCAGAGGCAGTAGCAACGGGCCCATCGGCAGCTACCATAGGTGGTTGAAAGCCTACACGCAAGGTCTGGATTGGCTCCCGAATTTGAGAACCGCTAAGGGGGTGGAAGTTGAAGCTCTAGAGGAGGACGAAGAGGTGCAGGCCCTCAGGACAAAACTCGAGAAAGCCCAAACAGTCAAAGAAAATTTCAAATCAGTAGCTCTTAGGATCCGAAAGGAGAACGCCGAACTGAGAGACGTAAATATAGCCACCACCAAGGCCTTGGAACAAGAGACCAAAAAGGCCCGTAGGGAAGAACATGGCCGAAACAAATTCCGAGGAGCTCTATGGGGCAGTAACAGTGAGCTTAAGCTCCGGAGAGAGGAAATGGACCAATTACGAGTAGACAATTTGATCTTAAAGGATGAATTGAGTATTTGCCTAAGGTCCAAGAGAAGCTTGTCTCAGCGGTTATGCCAGACCGAGACCAACATGTTAGCCATCATTAGCAAGTACCAAGAAGAATTAAATCTAGCCACGGCCCACGAGCACAAAGTGGCGGACGAATATGCCCGAGTGTACGCGGAAAAGGAGGCTAGAGGAAGGGTGATTGACTCGTTACATCAAGAGGCAACGATGTGGATAAACTGATTTGCTTTTACTTTGAACAGGAGTCAAGAACTTCCCCGATTGCTGGCCAAGGCCAAAGCAATGGCGGACGCCTACTCTGCCCCCGAGGAGATCCATGGACTCCTCAGCTATTGTCAGCATATGATAGACTTTATGGCCCATATAATTAGGAACTGCTAGGGAGTTTGTATTGTCACTCAGATCTTGACTAGTTATAACTTTCTGAATAAAATGAGTTTATCCTGCATTTTTACTCCAAAATCAGTGTGAATCAAATCACTCCCACATTTTATCTCTAGCATACATTCATTTTTTTTACGTACTCCTCACGTTTGGTTTTTTAGGAAAAACGCCATAACTAAGTGCGCCCCAAGGCATCCCTATCGCACCAAATCCAAATCTAGGACGATGGGTGACCAAGAGGAAGTACAGGAATAGATGAAAGCCGACATGTCGGCTTTGAAAGAGAAAATGGCTTCCATGATGGATGCCATTCTAGGAATGAGACAACTAATGGAGAATAACACGGCCACTGCCGCCGCTATTAGTATGGCTGCCGAAGCAGACCCAACTCTCCCAGCTGCCGCGCACCACCCTATCCCAAACGTGGTAGGACGAGAAAGAAGCACACTGGGGCACATCAGCAACCCCCATCCGGGATACAACCGAGTGGCTTACCCCTATGGATTACCACCTAATTGCACACCACCAATCATACGTGATGACTATAGAAGCAAAGCTTCATGATGAATCAAAGGTGATTCAAAAGTGTTTTTATGATAACAATGATGATAATAAAAGATGATGACAAAGGTGATGACAAAAAGCTCAAAGATCAATCAAAGAACAACTCGAGTTAATCAAAGATCAATCAAAGAACAACTCAAGTGAATCAAGAACAATTCAAGAGTTCAAGATAAGAATCAAGAAGAATTTAAGACTCAAGAATAAAGTTTAGAGTCAAGAATCAAGATTCAAGGTTCAAGATCTCAAGAATCAAGATCAAGATTCAAGACTCAAGATTCAAGACTCAAGATTCAAGAATCAAGAGAAGGCTTAATCAAGATAAGTATGAAAAGTTTTTCTCAAAAATTGAGTAGCACATGATTTTTCTCAAAACATGTTTACCAAAGAGTTTTTACTCTCTGGTAATTGATTACCAGATTGTTGTAATCGATTACCAGTAGCAAAATTGTTTTGAAAAAGTTTTCAAATTGAATTTACAACGTTCCAATTAATTTCAAAAAGTTGTAATCGATTACAATGTTTTGGTAATCGATTACCAGTGCCTTTGAACGTTGAAATTCAAATTCAAATGTGAAGAGTCATATCCTTTCACATAAAATCCTTGTGTAATCAATTACACTGATTTGGTAATCAATTACCAGTGACTGTTTCTGAATAAATAAAAAGTGGTAACTCTTCAAAAGGTTTTTGACTTTTTCAAATTGGTTTTAAATTTTTCTAACAAAGTTATAACTCTTCTAAATGGTCCTCTTGGCCAGACATGAAGAGTCTATAAATGCAAGGCTTCGATTTGCTTTTCAATACACTTTTACACTTATTCAATCAATCCTATACAAGCCTTGAATCTCTTTGAACTTATTCTTTTTCTTTGTACCAAAAGCTTTCTAAAGTTTTCTGGTTTTCTAAACCTTGAAAACTTGTGTTATTCATCTTTTCATTCTCTTCTCCCTTTGCCAAAAAGAATTCCCCAAGGACTAACCGCCTGAATTCTTTTTGTGTGTCTTTTCTTCCTTTTCCAAAAGAACAAAGGACTAACCGCCTGAATTCTTTTGTGTCTCCCTTCTCCCTTGTCAAAGAATTCAAAACGACACAGTCTGAGAATTCTTTTGATTCTTCCCTTTCCCTGATACAAAAGTGTGCAAAGGACTAACCGCCTGAGAATTCTTTTGTATCCCCATTCACAAAGTATCAAAGGTTTAACAGTCTGAGATCTTTGTCTTAACACATTGGAGGATACATCCTTTGTGGTACAAGTAGAGGGTACATCTACTTGGGTTGTTGACTGAGAACAATAGAGGGTACATCTCTTGTGGATTAGTTCTAGTGGAGGGTACATCCACTAGGTTCAAAGAGAACAAGGGAGGGTACATCCCTTGTGGATCTTTGCTTGTAAAAGGAATTTTACAAGGTTGAAAGAAATCTCAAGGACCGCAGGTCGCTTGAGGACTGGATGTAGGCACGGGTTGTTGCCGAACCAGTATAAAAACTCTTATGTGTTTGTCTCCTTCTTCCCTACTCATTTACTTTCCGCTGTGCATTTAATTTCTGCTTTTACTTTCTGTTAAGTTTCTCTTCTACTCCTTATTCTCTTAACAACATAGTAAAAGCCTTAGAAGAGTAAATTTTTAATTAGTAAAGGTTTAGGTATAATTAATTCAACCCCCCCTTCTTAATTATTTTGAGGCCACTCGATCCAACAATGACACGGGTCATGTCCTTCCCCCCATCCTTGAAGAGGAGCCTCCTCGACAGTCGAACGAGGTCCATGAGGATCGTCGAGAGCATGCCCAGGGAGACATCGATTCCTACTCCCCGTTCCCCACCGAGGGGCCGACACCTAACACACTACCTCAGCCTAACCTCACGGGAGAACCTCAAAACCCCCCAACACAGCCAATATTTTTGTCCGCAGGAGGGCCACCCTAGGCAGCAGAAGAAAAGAGGAAACTCGATCTCATCGAAGAGAGATTGAGGGCTGTTGAAGGCTTTGGCGACTATCCGTTTGCGAACATGACTGATCTTTGCTTAGTATCGGACGTCGTCATCCCCCCGGAATTCAAGGTACCTGATTTCGATAGGTACAAAGGGACGACTTGTCCTATGAACCATCTCAAAATGTATTGTCGCATGATGGGGGCATATTCCAAGGATGAGAAGTTGTTGATGCACTTCTTCCAATATAACTTGGCTGGGGCAGCGGTCATCTGGTACACTAATCTAGAAGCTTCCCGCATCCGCACTTGGAAAAATCTGATTACCGCCTTCCTAGGGCAGTATCAGTACAACTCTAATATGGCTCCCGACCAGACCCAGCTGCAGAGCATGGTTAAAAGGGAAAACGAGTCCTTTAAAGAGTACGCTCAGCGTTGGAGGGACCTGGCAGCGCAAGTAGCCCCTCCCATGGTCGAAAAGGAGATGGTTACCATGATGGTAGACACCTTGCCTGTGTTTTACTATGAGAAATTAGTGGGCTACATGCCCTCCAGCTTCGCAGACTTGGTATTCACCGAGGAAAGGATCGAAGTGGGCTTGAAGAGAAGGAAGTTTGATTATGTCTCCTCCACAGGTACCAACGCTAGGAGGATCGGAGCAACTGGGGCAAAAAGGAAGGAAGGAGATACCCATGGCGTCACTTCAACGCCTGCATGGGTCAAGCCGCCGCAGATCTCCCACGGTACCCACCAATATGTGAAATATCACCCGAGCTTCTCAGCTTCCATCGGGGACCCCTCCAACTCAGCGCCCGTACAACCTAGGGCGCCCGCGCCCATCCAGAGGGAGGCCCCCCAAGCTCCGGCTCCAACCCCGACTCGTCCGGCCGGCAATGCCCACTTTGGCATTGGTTCCAACGCAATAAGGAACTTTCCCCTGAGGCCAACTCAAGAATTCACCCTGATCCCAATGACGTACGAAGACCTCTTGCCATCCCTCGTCACCAACCATATAGTTGTGATATCTCCCGGAAGGATCCACCAGCCTCCTTTCCCAAAGTGGTATAACCCTAACGCAACTTGCGCATACCATGGGAGAACCCCGGGCCACTCAACCGAACAGTGCATGGCCTTCAAACGCAAGGTCCAAATTTTGATAGAAGCCGGATGGCTGACGTTTCAAGAGGACCGGCCCAACATAAAGACAAACCCACTTGCCAATCATGGAGGGGGAGCTGCTAATGCCGTCGAGTCGGATAGGCCACGCAGGTCCAAACCTGTGAAGGACGTGATGACCCCCAGAAGGTTTATCTACGAGGCCCTACAAAAAGGGGGCATAATTCCCAGCGGGGGGCACGAGAAAGATTCCTATTTGATGCATCCCGGCGCGCGACATAACATGGAAGCATGTTTAGCAGTAGGAGACCTGTTGCAACAAATGATAGACCAAGGCCTACTGGAAGTCGGTGATGAGGGGGGGTGAAGAGCAGCACATATGCATGCAATCCACAGATGAGGAAGGTCTTAGAAAGCCTAAACCTTTGGTGATACATTTCACCAGGGACGCAGCTCCCCAAATGCCCCAACACCCTTCGGTAGTTAGACCTATTCCATTTCCATACAAAAACAGACACGCAGTTCCGTGGAGGTACGCACCTCCAAGCGAAAGGAAGGAAGGAGCCACAGACATCAGCTCGCTGTCGGCCAAAGTAACCAATATCACGTGGCTGAGCGGCATAACCTGCAGCGGTCGCATATTCGCACCCCCTGACCTGTCGACACAGCCCGCAAACGCTAAAGGGAAGGCAAGGATGACGAAAGGACAAAATGTCAAAGTGATCCCTGCTCCGGACGAGGATGTTCCAATGAAAGGTCTTTCTGAGGGAAGGGATGGCTATGACAAGAAAGAGGTATTGCTCGAGGAGGCCGGCAAGTTCCTCCGCATTATTCAACAAAGCGAGTTCAAAGTCATTGAGCAACTCAACAAAACCCCGGCTAGAGTCTCTCTTTTGGAACTGCTCATAAGCTCTGAGTCTCATCGAGCTTTGCTAGTAAAAGTCATGAATGAAGTTCATGTAGCCCAAGACATCTCCGTAGAAGGCTTTGGGGGACTCGTCAATAACATCACAACCAACAACTACCTCGCCTTCGCTGAAGAGGAAATCCCTGCCGAGGGGAGAGGACATAACAGGGCTTTGCATGTGTCAGTCAAATGCATGGACCACGTCATGGCCAAAGTACTCATCAATAACGGTTCCAGTTGTAGACAAAGGATCAAGCTGAATGTTTTGATGATGCCAAAGGATCACACGCTTCTCAAAGCTTTATTCAAGACAAAGAAATTAAAGATATTCAAGATGAATGATCAAGACAGTCTCTAGAGTCTTAGGAAGGGTATTTTAAATAGGAAGGGAATTCCAATTGAAGTAGCAAAAGGTTTGGCCAAGAAATTTAAGTTAAAAAGTTTTTTTCCAAGAGATTTACTCTCTGGTAATCGATTACCAGAGGATGTAATCGATTACCAGTGGCCAAAAATGATTTACAACAGCTATTAAAATTTGAATTCAAAATTTGCACTGTGTAATCGATTACACATATATGGTAATCGATTACCAACAGTTATTGAACGTTTTAATTCAAATTTTAAAGCTTGTAATCGATTACACAAATACTGTAATCAATTACCAGAGGAGATTTTCAGAAAATATTCTCAACAGTCACATCTTTTTATTTGATTCTTAAATGGCCATCAAAGGCTTATATATATGTGACTTGAGACACGAATTTGCTAAGAGTTTTCAGAAGGAAAAGGTCTTATCCTCTTAAAAAGCAAAATCGTTTTATCCTCTTACAAATTCCTTGGCCAAAACACTTGTGATTCAATAAGGAATTATTTGAGTGCTCAAATTGTTCAATCTATCTCTTTCAAGAGAGATTTCTTCTTCTCTTCTTCTTTATTCTGAAATGGGATTAAGAGACCGAGGGTCTCTTGTTGTAAAAGAATTCTAAACACAAAGGAAGGATTGTCCTTGTGTGTTTAGAACTTGTAAAAGGAATTTACAAGATAGTGGAACTCTCAAGCGGGTTGCTTGGGGACTGGACGTAGGCACAAGGGTGTGGCCGAACCAGTATAAATCTGAGTTTGCGCTTTCTCCTCCCTTAAACTCCTTTATTTATTATTGTTTTATATTCATATTCAAATTGTTCTATTTGAATCAATATTTAAGAAATTCATTATTAAGGGAATTTATAACTTGAATAGAAAGTTAAATAGAATTTTAATTGGGGAAATAGTTTGTAATATCTTAATTCAACCCCCCTTCTTAAGATATCTGAGGCCACTTGTCTAACACTAGTTTGAACGTGATGCCCAAAAGCACATTGGAGAAATTTCCATTTAACGCTTCCCATCTAAGGTCAAGTTCCATGGTGGTCTGTGCCTTCAACGGCAGCCACCGAGAGGTGAGGGGAGAGATCGACCTCCCCATACAGATAGGGCCTCATACCTGCAAGGTTACGTTCCAAGTGATGGATATTAACCCGGCTTACAGCTGTCTTTTGGGGCGCCCGTGGATCCACTCAGTGGGAGTCGTTCCCTCTACACTCCACCAAAAGCCAAAGTTCGTAGTGAAGGGGCATTTGGTCATAGTATTGGGTGTGGAAGACGTCTTGGTAAGTTGCCCTTCCTCTATTCCATATGTGGAAGCCGCGAAGAAGTCGTTGGAAACGACTTTCCAATCTTTTGAGGTAGTAAGCATTGCCTCCGTAGATTCCCTCTCTGGGCAGCCTTGCCAGTCTGATACGGCAATGATGGTGGCCCGGGTGATGTTGGGGTACAGCTACGAGCCCTGAATGGGTTTGGGTAAGAACAACGGCGGCAGAACCAGCCTGGTAAGCACCAGAGGAAACCGCGAGAAGTTTGGGTTAGGCTATAAACCTACGCAAGCTGACATAAGGAAAAGTATCTCGGAAAGGAAGAACAAAGGCCAAAGCCCATGGTTGGGACAGCAAGCCGGAGGGGCCCTGCCCTACCACATCAATAGAAGCTTTATAAGTGCAGGTTTAAGATACGAAGGCCAAGTCGCCGCGATATGTGAGGATGACTCCCCGAGGAGATCGGATTTGGTACGACCATGTCCTCCTGGTTTCTGACTAGGAAATTGGCGAGTGGAGGAGCGCCTAGACATTTACGGGACAAGCATAATGTAATCCTTTGTAGCTTTAAAACTCTACGGTTGGGCCTAGGCTTTAGAGTTTCCTTTTGTTAAGGCATTATGTCTTTTGTTCTTGAATTTATAATATAGAGATCTTTCTTCATCTGTTCCTGCACCTCTACCCATTCTCATTCATTTGCATGTTTATTTCTTTACGCTTAAAACGCCAGATCCGACGACGAGTCCCTCGAAGATACTAATACCCGGGACCCGGCCATCAATTTCGAGCAAGAAGCGGGTCGGATTGAGAGTGAAGAGGACGAGGATGTGGGGCTTCCCCCAGAGCTGGAGAGGATAATCGCTCAGGAGGACCGAGAGATGAGGCCTCATCAAGAAGAGACAGAACTAGTAGACTTAGGAACCGGCAGTGGGAAAAAGGAAGTAAAGATAGGCACGGGTATGACCGCACCCGTTCGTGAAGAATTAATGGCCCTGCTAAAAAACTACCAAGACATCTTTGCCTGGTCATACCAAGATATGCCCGGCTTAAGTTCTGACATCGTACATCACAGATTCCCTCTAAATCTTGAGTGTTCCCCGGTAAAATAAAACCTGAGGAGGATGAAGCCTGAGACGTCCTTAAAAATAAAAGAAGAGGTAAAGAAACAATTTGACACTGGCTTTTTGGCTGTCGCTCGGTACCCGGAATGGGTTGCCAACATTGTACCAGTCCCTAAGAAGGATGGGAAGGTACGAATGTGCGTGGATTATTGGGACCTGAATCGAGCCAGTCCCAAGGACAATTTCCCTCTGCAGCAAATCGATATCCTCGTGGATAATACGGCTAATTTCGCTCTATTTTCCTTCATGGACGGGTTCTCCGGCTACAATAAGATAAAAATGGCGCCAGAGGATATGGAAAAGGCTACCTTCGTCACCCTGTGGGGGACGTTCTGTTATAAAGTGATGTCCTTTGGACTCAAGAACGCCGGGGCAACCTATCAACGGGCTATGGTGGCTTTGTTCCATGACATGATGCACCGAGAAATCGAGGTCTATGTGGACGACATGATCGCCAAGTCTAAAACTGAGGAGGAACACCTTGTCAACTTGCGGAAGTTGTTCGAAAGGCTTAGGAAGTATCGATTGAGGTTAAACCCCACGAAGTGCACCTTCGGGGTCAAGTCGGGAAAATTACTGGGTTTCATCATAAGCCAGAAAGGGATAAAGGTGGACCCCGAAAAGGTGAAAGCCATCCTTGAAATGCCAGAACCACGTACCGAGAAGCAGGTCCGAGGTTTCCTGGGGCGTTTGAACTATATTGCTAGATTCATATCACAACTCACCGCCATTTGTGAGCCGTTGTTCAAGCTCTTATGCAAGAACCAATCCATCCGTTGAAACAAGGACTGTCAAGAGGCGTTTGGGAGGATCAAACAGTGCCTCATAAACCCTCTCGTGCTTCTGCCGCCGGTGCCCGGAAGACCTCTCATCTTGTATATGACGATTTTGGACAAGTCAATGGGGTGTATGCTGGGGCAACATGACGAGTCTGGGAAAAGAGAGCGCGCCGTCTACTACTTGAGTAAGAAGTTCACGGCCTGTGAAATGAACTACTCCCTACTGGAAAGAACGTGTTGTGCTTTAGTCTGGGCATCCCACCATCTAAGACAGTACATGCTGAGCCATACCACCTGGCTGATATCCAAAATGGACCCGGTCAAGTACATCTTTGAGAAGCTTGCTCTCACAGGGCGGATCGCCCGGTGGCAGGTGTTGCTATCTGAGTTCGATATAGTCTATGTCACCCAAAAGGCGATAAAGGGAAGCGCCTTGGCGGATTATTTGGCTCAGCAGCCTCTCAATGACTATCAACCCATGCATCCTGAGTTCCCAGATGAGGACATCATGGCCTTGTTTGAGGAAAAACTAGACGAGGACAAGGACAAGTGGATCGTGTGGTTTGATGGGGCGTCAAATGTTCTAGGCCATGGTGTTGGGGCAGCATTGATCTCTCCGGACAATCAATGTATACCTTTCACAGCCAGTCTAGGGTTCGACTACACATATAACATGGCTGAATATGAAGCATGTGCTCTGGGTGTCCAAGCAGCAATCGACTTCAACGTCAAGCTACTCAAGGTGTACCAAGACTCGACGCTGGTGATTCACCAGCTGAGAGGGGAATGGGAAACTAGAGACCACAGGTTGATACCCTACCAGGCCTATATCAAGGAACTGGCTAGGTTCTTTGATGAGATCTCCTTCCATCATGTTCCCCGAGAGGAAAATCAAATGGCGGATGCACTTGCCACTTTAGCATCCATGTTCCAGCTGACACCACACGGAGACCTACCGTACATTGAGTTCAGGTGTCGTGGCAGACCCACACATTGTTGTCTGGTGGAAGAAGAGCGAGACGGTAAGCCTTGGTATTTCAATATCAAGCGATACATTGAAAGCAAAGAGTACCCACCGGAGGCTTCCGACAACAACAAGAGGACGTTGAGGAGATTGGCGGCCGACTTCTTCGTGAGCAGAAGCATACTATACAAGAGAAACCATGCCATGGTTCTCCTACGCTGCGTGAACGCTAAGGAAGTTGAGAGCATGCTGGGGTAGGTCTATGATGGCTCTTTTGGTACGCACGCTAACGAGCACGCCATGGCTAGGAAGATCTTAAGGGCGGGTTACTACTGGCTCAGCATGGAGAGCAATTGTTGTCTCCATGTGAGGAAGTGTCACAAATGCCAGATGTTTGCAGACAATGTCAACGCTCCGCCCTTGCCTCTGAATGTTTTGGCCGCACCGTGGCCGTTTTCCATGTGGGGAATAGATGTGATTGGGGCCATAGAGCCCAAAGCTGTGAACGGACACCGTTTCATCCTAGTGGTGATCGATTACTTCACTAAGTGGGTCGAAGCCACGTCCTTCACTAGCGTCACCAGGAGTGTGGTGGTCAGGTTCATTAAGAGGGAGATTATCTGTCGGTATAGTTTGCCGAGGAAGATTATCACGGACGATGGCACCAACTTGAATAACAAGATGATGGGGGAAATGTGCAAGGAGTTTAAGATCCAACATCACAATTCCACACCCTACAGACCAAAGATGAATGGAGCAGTGGAGGCAGCCAATAAGAATATCAAGAATATTATCCAGAAGATGACCATGTCATACAAGGATTTGCACGAGATGCTCCCATTCGCGTTACATGGTTACCGAACCTCAGTGCGCACATCAACCGGGTGATCGAGGCCGTACCCGAATCAAATAAACATTAAAATGTAGTAACTAGGAAGTGATCCTAGGTCGTTTCCCAACGAGCAGTGACAAGCCAAATGTTCATAATATACTTGCAGTAACAGTAACAGTAACGATGGGGGGGGGGGGTTGTTTGCTTTTGTAAATTAAACAGCGAATATATGTGAATTAGAAAATATCAGAATTAAAACATGTTGCTTCCCCTTGATTCACAAGCAAGTCTCTTATCCTAGGTTACGAGAGTTTATCCTTTATCAGTTTAACCACTTAATCCAACCCTAAATTAAATTACTAAGCGAAATTCAACATAAGGCATTCATTATGTGATTAAGCATCACATACACCAATTACTCATAAACGATCATTAAGCATGAACGTAAATTAAACGCAGAGACAATTAATCAAGCACTAAGCATGCATGAATTAAAAGCAACAAATTCAAAGTAATTAGTGAAGAGGAAAAACTAAACAGAATTTAACAGTAATGATAGAACCTCAAAGAGAACTGTGCTTGATCCTCAAGGGAAAACAACGCTGTGGACTTAGCCTTCCATTAATCAAATAGAGAATGAAATTTTATTGATAAAACTAAAAGTCTGAACTGGAATTGAAAAAAACGAAAATAAAAGAGAAAGAGAAGAGAGACTAAAACTAAAAACGAAAAATAGAAGAGAGAGAGGAGAGAGAGAGAGTCTCCCGTGAGGGAGAGAGGGAGCTCCCTAAACTAGAACCTTGGTGCTATTATATAGTTTTTTTTCAGCCCCAAAGCTTACAAATATGTTTTAAATCCAAGCCCATAAGTAAAATCAAATCAAATCTAGATAAGATAAGATAAGATAAGATCTAGATGAAATAATATCTAGATGAGATCAAATCTAAATAATATCTAGATAAGATAAGATCTAATTTTATAGAATAAATTAGTCTGCCCTCTTCAAGTCCAAGCCCAATTCTAGATTCAAGCCCAATGCTTCATTAATTCCTGAAATTAGATTAAAAACATCAAATTAGCTGAATGGGCCCAAATAATAAAACTGCCTAATTAATTGACAATTAAGACCAATCAATAATTAAAATGGTGCAAAAAGGGTTTAGAAAATAGAAGAAAATGATGGCACATCACCGGGGCAACTCCTTTCTCATTGGTATCTGGGCAAAATGAAACAAAGAACAAAATCCAAGGATATCAGAGGGAGACAAACAAAAGCATTCACATATTTCTCAATGAACATGGGCCCAAGCACGTTTTGATCAGCTTAATCTCATAGAAGGTAAGTGTTTGGCCGCCATGAGCCACAGGCATTTATATCAGAAACGAGTGAAGAACGCTTTTGACAAGAAGGTATGCTCGCGCAGGTTCAGCAAAGGGGACTTGTTGCTGAAGAAAGTCTCCCAAGCTCTGAAAGACAACAAAGGAAAGTGGGCCCCAAACTACGAAGGGCCTTTCGTTGTAAAAAGGGCTTTCTCTGGAGGGGCCCTGGTGCTCGTCAACATGGATGGCAATGAGCTACCCTCACCTGTGAACTCCGATGTTATCAAGCAATACTACGCTTAAGATCTGGGGCAATTAAGGAAGTCGCTGCTTGTTTTTATTTTTGTGTGTTCTTCTTGGTTTCCCCCAGGGATTCCTGTCCTCTGTAATTTTCTCATCGTAATCTTTTAAAAGAACGTAGGGTTGAGGTTCTGATCCTCGCTTTGTGCTTTAAAAGATGCGTAGTATTTGATGACCTGAGCCTTTTCGCTCAGTCCATAGGATGCCCCAAGCGCTTAATTAAAGCTGAACCCGACAAGCTTTTGCTAAAAGATTATTGCATTTGAAAAAGCACATGCATACACATACACATGCATATTTGTTATCTTGTGACAGGGACAGGATTGTTTTAAGCAATGGTCAAATATCGAGCCAAATCCAAAACAGAGACGAATCAAGGGAAGCGGTAACGCGGCCACGATTTGCTGCGCAATGTCATTTCCTGCTTTCAGATACTTGGGGACGGGCACGAGTGGGGGCTAGGCCCATGATCAACAAATCGCCATCCCACGTCCAGCTCCGAACAAGCGAGAAGCGCTACTGGGAGGTAGCCTAGTATCCTTTAAATTCCTTCTTATTATTGCTATTGTTTCTTTAAGGTGATGGTCGGAAGCCTAATTTACCCTTGGGGCTTCAAGTAAGCAAACGCCAACCCATAGAGAGCGTGTACCTTTGCTTTTAAAAAAAAATGCAGGGTTAGCTGAACTCGCCTGGACGAGCACCCCCTGCATGAAATGGTTTAAAAAGAGAGGGGGAGTGCAGTTTTCACCCAAGGAACTTCTCCCCCTCACTTCAGAACGCAAGCACTTATGGGATTCTGGTTTTTGCTGACCCTAGGCCACCATTATGTGCTTTTTGCTTCCATTTTAGTGTCCTTGCCACCCCATACAAGTAAGTGCACTATCCTTTGGTTTCTAGCTTTCCATTGATGCCTTTTTATGCTCTAAATTGTACATGGTTTGACCAATTTCGTGAGACAATTTGGGGCAAATTTATGCTTTGATTCATTGAATTGAGGGGTTGTAGGGGATGGCCTTAGGCCTAGTTTGTGTTCTGAAATGATGGGGCAAGCCACATTGCCCTTATCCCTTTGCTGCTGGTACCCAAAAGTGCGCCCACCAAGTGCTCGGTGAAATGTGGACAGCTTGCAGAAGTTAGGATAAATGCCAAAACATGACTTAGGCCTAGGGACCCAAGCCTTTGATTTTTTTGAATGGAAGAAGGCATGAAAGTGAGAGCATGTTGGTGAGGTTTCCCCTTTAGGCCAGCACTTGGTTTGGGCTGCGCCATGATGATTTCTTTGTACCTAGAGGGTGTGAAAATGTCGTTCACCATGTACATGTGTATGTTGAATAGGTAGCCAAATGCTTTGCAAATGTGCATATATGTTAAAAATGGCACGAAAACGCTTCTCAAAATAGGAATATATGACATGAAATTGTCTTTCAAAATGTGAATAAGTAGTACAAAATTTGCTTTTTCAATGAATGTGCAACATGAAATTGTTCTTCAAATGAATGTAAATATGTGTGAATGTATATATAGCATGAAGTTGCCTCTCAAGTGTATGAACATATATGTGAATGAAATGTAAACATATAGCAAAAATGCCATTCAAAATGGAGTAGGTAGGTAGCAAAATGCCTTGCAAAATATGTATGGATAGTTTGACATGTAGCATAAGAATTTTCTTTGCAAACGAAAGTAGGTGCATCTCATAGGATGTCGTTCACCGAGGGAAAGATAGGTATAAATGTATGTATATCCTAGGAGGACTCGTGTGTTAACGCATAAGCATTCCTTTCAAAATTTGTGGGGATATTCACGTTTTGTTGGAAAAAGGGTACGCTGTTTGGCTTGATCTGGCTTTCATTTTGATTAAGTTTCTTGAACTAACTTCCCAAATGTTTTTTTGTAGAAAATGGCTCCAAAGAAACTCTCCACGAAGAGGTCTAGAAGAGACGCCACAGGAGAAGGATCCAGTGCTGCCTCAGAGTTTGATAGTCATTGTTTCCGGAGTGCTGAGCACCAGCAGCGCTTCGAGGCCATCAGGTGATGGCCATTCCACAGGGAGAGACGTGTCCAGCTCAGGGAGGATGAGTATACAGACTTCCAGGAGGAGATAGCTCGCAGACGTTGGACACCGCTAGTGACTCCCATGGCCAAGTTTGACCCTGAGATAGTCCTAGAATTCTATGCTAATGCTTGGCCCACGGAGGAGGGAGTTCGGGACATGTGCTCGTGGGTGAGGGGTCAGTGGATTCCCTTTGACGTAGATGCCCTCAGCCAGTTCCTGGGCGACCCGCTAGTTTGGGAGGAAGGCCAGCAGTGTGAGTTCAGCCAAAGGAGGAACAAGGTCGACGGTTTCGATGAGGAAGCCATCGCCTAACTGTTGTGCATACCGAGGCAGGATTTCGCCCGGACCGCTGCAGGGAGGCGGGTGCGGATCATGCGCACTAGCATGACCACTTTGACCCAGACATGGATGACGTTGCTACTAAGCAATGTCTTGCCTAGCGATCACAATTCCGACCTCCCTCTACCTAAGTGCCAGTTGGTGTATGCCATCCTGACACGGATGAGCGTCCACGTGGCCCAGGTGATTGCTGATGCCATTTATTTGTTTGCAGGTATGGCGCCTACTAGGCACCCTCTGGACCCAAATAAGTCCAATAGGGCCCTGGGGTTTCCGGCGCTGATCACGGGCCTCTGCCAGTCCTACGGAGTTCCCATCACCCCCAATAAGGTAATTCGACCACCGATCACCCGAGCCTTAATCAAGAAGTACTGCACGCCTACGCAGGTGCAGGGTGATGCACATCAGGCTGCAGGTGCACCGCCACCACCTCGGCAGGCCGATCCAGTTGGGCCACTGGGCGTGGAGCGTTATCTACTGAATTTGGTTCGCCAGCAAGCGGCTAACCACCGTGGGCAGGTGCAGATACATGAGTGTCTCTACCGGTTTAGCCTCAGTCTGCAGGGGCAGGGTTCCGCCCCTTTTGTATGCCCTACCCCGGAGCAGTTTGGGGCTGAGGTCGCATGGCTTGGAGACTGGCCCGAAGCCCAGGCAGTGGAGGAGCCTGCAGGATCCCCCGGTGAGGCAGATGAGTCCCGTATGGATGAGGATATGACTGACCTGCTTGGTTTCTTGGGAGGGAGCGGAGCCGCGTGACCAAGGCTGCCGCACTTTTTGTTATTAACATTACTGCTTTCAGTTATTGTTTGTGTTGTTATTAACATTACTACTTTCAGTTATTGTTTCTGTTTTTGCTAGAATTTGGCGTTATGGCTCTCAGTTATTTCGTCACTGTTTTTATTGTGACTTACCATTACATGTTTTTTTTCGTTTACCTTGTGGTTTGACGTGAGTAGGCAGTGTGCGCCCTCATCTGCACGACCTTTTCAGAAAAAAAAAAAAAAAGAGATAAACAAATTGTCGCAACCTACCCTTTTGCGGGCGAGCGAGGCGAGGTTCGCGGGTGCGTTTTCCAAAGGAGGAAAATGTGCGGAGTCGCCACCAACATTTATTTGTCGAAAACGTCGGAAAAACCGAAGGAAACCGGTCATAAAGAATATTCCAAGTTCGGGAGCTATCTTTATGTTTGAGGAAGGTATTAGCACCTCTCATGTTTGTCTCAAAGGACAACAGCCATATTTTTTAATATTGTGTGAAATTGTGTTACCCTAACTTTTATTTCTTTTTTATTTTTGAGGTCGACAAAAGCGGGGCTCTTGCTCCTACGTACCCTCCATCGAAGAGGAAATCAGACCTACGTAGTTCTTTTTTAAGGGTGAATCAAGCGATTCTTTTTACTTGGAAGGTGGTCATTTTAAGGCGTTGGGCCTTAAAAATGATCCATTTTACTTGGTAAGAAAAACTGAGGTATTGAACCTTAAAATCCTTTTTAGTTTTTTTTTTTTTTGCGGACGAGCTTGACTTTGCGAGTTGATTTTAGCCTTAGTTCCACTTTAGTTATTAGTCAATTCAATTAAGAAAGAGAAATATCAAAGAGAAACGTCCAATTGATTTTTTTGCTTTATTTTACTAAAAGATATTTTTTTATTATTATATTATTATTTTACCTCTTTTTGGTTTCCAACGTGGTTACGGCGTGACCGAACGATCGGATTTCATTTTAACAGAAATTAACGAGCCAGGTTGCTTCCTCCAGAAGCAACCGCCTTTTGGAGGAAGAATCTGGAAGGCCCAAGTGGGCCTGGTTTCTATTTGCACCCCTTTTTTACTAAATACACCCCCTTTGCTTTTTTTTGGTGATACTTTTTCCGTAATGTTACGAAACTTTACGAATTTCATAACGATACTTGTTTTCTTTCCGTAAGGTTACGAAACCTTACGGAACACGTAATTACTCCTTTTTTAGCTTTTGGAAAGTTACAGAAACTCACGGATTGCATAACAATACTTCCTTTTGATTTCCGGCACGTTACGGAATTTCACGTATTGTGCAACGAAGGGTGCCAAGTACCTCGAAGCGGTCAACCAAAGGTTGCATGCCCTCAAACAATAGTCCCCGGACAAAATTAGGGTATGACACAAATGATAATAACTTAATAGAAAAAGAAAAAAAGAGAGAAAAAGAACAAAAAATATATCTTTTGGCTGAAAAGCCAACAAGCTTTTAAAGAGAAATAACTTCCAGCTTTTCTTTGAAAAAAAGATTCACTAATCATAACCAGTTTTTGAAAAAATGTGTATACACCTAAAGGGTGAATGCTGTGAAAATTTTCCCGAACGCCCAAAATAGACTCGGATGAATGCATGAATTGATAAAAGAATATGTTTTGGAAACACTGGGTTGACTTAAATAGGGAAAATGAATCTTGAGCCCTAGTGTCACATGACCATAAAAACTTGATGCTTGAGTGTCCACATGGGTGCATGCATGATCAGTTTTGCATAAAATTTCCTAATTATCATTATTGCATGTGTGTCATGGAAATAATGTGGGACATCCCCTTTATCCCTGAACCGCTGGTCAAACCAACGCTCTGACATATATCATGTCCATCCGTTCTACAAGCCTTGAGCCAAAGTCCCAACTCACCATAAACCTTGACCCAGGATGAGAATGCCCATCCTTGCCCTCAAAAGAAAACAAAGCAAAGAAGGAAAGTTCCCGATCAAAAAAATCAGAAGAAAGCAAACGGAGAAAATTCCCGGTCAAAAAATCGGAAGAAATATGCGGAAAGGTCTTTGGGCCAGACAATATCTGAACAATACAGAATTGTCACCAAGTAAACAAGAAAACAAAAGGAAACCACGACCTAAAGTGGTCCTCTCCCTTTGATTGCCAACCAAAATCTTATGCGTCGGTGACTTGTTCGCCTCACACTAAACAAAAACAGAAAAGGAAAAGGCCAAAAACACTCAAAGCCAAATTTCCCACCAAAAAACCCTATTCCCAAGAGGAAGTCCTATTGATCCATGATCACGCATGTAATCTTCGATATGATAGGAAATGATTTGCAAAATCAAGTCATGACATATCTATGGTTCAGAATTAGGATGAAGCACATACCTGTGTGAGATTAATACACTTTGAGTGATTTTCTTCTATTTTTGTTGGACCCAGTGTTTCCTCTAAATGGTCGTTTAGAAACGAAATGCTAACATCCAAAATCTCATTTATCGTTATGAGAAAATTTCATCAGCATACTCTCCTTCCCCAATAGACACATTGTTTTTCATAAAAAAAAAATCATATGTTGCTCTGATCAGTTGGAGGTTTTGTTTCTTTACTAAAGCATGTTCGCATTTTAGTGAAAAAAACACCGAGACTATTTTAGTCTCACAGTTATCAAGAACTACGTAGGTCTGAGTTCCTCATCACAAATTGAGGATACGTAGGAGCAAAATCCCTGCTTTTGTCGACCACCCTACCTTTTGCTACCGTGATCCAAGATTACGGTGGCATGTGGAGACACCCAACGGTAACCCGCACACACCCTTTGCAATCCAGTGACCCGAGAGTCCAGTAGCATGCGGAGACACCTTATGGTTATCCGCACCTTGTCATTTGGAGACCCCAAGTTGGATTGACAAGCAAAGAGCAATGTGGTCATCTGCACCCTTTCCAGAGATGTCAACATCTTCCGGTAGAGACTATTTTAGTCTCACACTTCTTTAGCTAGAACTACGTAGGTCCGAGTTCCTCGTCACAAATTGAGGATACGTAGGGGCAAGAGCCTCGCTTTTGTCGGCTGCCCCACACTTCCTGTCATACTGATCCTGAAGTCAGGTGACGTGCGGAGATACACAAGTAATTTCTCCGCATAGACAATTTCTGCCAATACTAACCCATGAAGTTAGGGGGCAGGCAGAAATACCCAACTGGTTATCCGTATAAACTCTATTTCGCTATCCATAAGACTCAAAAGCACGATAGCATGCAGAGACTAACGTCGTCTACTGCACCCTTTGTCAATCGCGGGGTTAGCTTATGGTTACCTGCACCTTTCGTCAACCAGGGGCGAACGAGCCTGTTAACGCGTAAAGACTAACATCGTCTTCTGCACCTTTCGCCATCCAGGGACAACGAGTCAGGTAGCAGGCAGAGATACCTCGTGGTCATCCGCACCTTTCATCAACCGAGGGGAATGAATTCGATGGTATCAGGATGATGTTGGTCGTTCGGTTCTGATTATTTTTAAAATTTTTGAAGGTTTTTACTCTCGTCGTCCGGAAACATTCAAGCCCAACGACGCGCGAGATTCTTCTCTGCTGGGCAGGGACGATCGACTGCCATGGCATAGGGAAGTGTCGTGGTTGTCCAACTTTGTCGCTTTCAAGACGCTCAAGTTTTTTGACGCTTCTGATGCCTTTTTTGTAGAAGCAAAGCTTCATGGTGAATCAAAGGTGATTCAAAGGTGTTTTGATGATAACAATGATGATAACAAAAGATGATGACAAAGGTGATGACAAAAAGCTCAAAGATCAATCACAGAATAACTCAAGTGAATCAAAGATCAATCAAAGAACAACTCAAGTGAATCAAGAACAATTCAAGAGTTCAAGATAAGAATCAAGAAGAACTCAAGACTCAAGAAGAAAGTTTAGATACAAGAATCAAGATTCAAGGTTCAAGATCTCAAGAATCAAGATCAAGGTTCAAGACTCAAGATTCAAGAATGAAGAGAAGACTCAATCAAGATAAGTATTAAAAAGTTTTTCAAAACTTTGAATAGCACATGAGTTTTTGACAAAACCTTTTACCAAAGAGTTTTTACTCTCTGGTAATCGATTACCAGTAGCAAAATTGTTTTGAAAAATTTTTCAAATTGAATTTACAACGTTCCAATTATTTTCAAAAAGTTTTAATCGATTACAATGTTTTGCTAATCGATTACCAGTGCCTTTGAATGTTGAAATTCAAATTCAAATTCAAATGTGAAGAGTCACATCCTTTCACACAAAAGCTTTGTGTAATCGATTACACTAATTTGGTAATCGATTACCAGTGTTTGATTCTGAATAAATCAAAAGATGTAACTCTTCAAAAAGGTTTTGACTTTTTCAAATTGGTTTTAAGTTTTTCTAAAAGTTATAACTCTTCTAAATGGTCTTCTTGGCCAGACATGAAGAGACTATATGATGGAAGCTTGCTTGTGGGGCTTCTATGGAGGCTGGATCTTTGAGCTTCAATGAGGTCCTTTAATGGTGATTTTTCACCATGGAGATGCAGCGGAAGACAAAGGACAAGAGGTAAGAAGCGGCGCCATCCACTAGGGAATAAGCCATGGAAGAAGGAGCTTCACCACCAAGATGAGCTTTGGATAAGAAGCTTGGAGAGGATGCTTCAATGGAGGAAAAGAAAGAGGGAGAGAAAGAGAGAGGGGGGAGCACGAAATTGAAGGAAGAAAAAGGGAGAAAAGTTGAACTTTGAGTTGTGTCTCACAAGACTCTCATTCATCAAAGTTACAACAAGTGTTACACATGCTTCTATTTATAGACTAGGTAGCTTCCTTGAGAAGCTTTCTTGAGAAAACTTCCTTGAGAAGCTTCTTTGAGAAAACTTCCTTGAGAAGCTAGAGCTTAGCTACACACACCCCTCTCATAACTAAGCTCACCTCCTTGAGAAGCTTCCTTAAGAAGATTCCTAAAGAAGCTAGAGCTTAGCTACACATACCTCTCTAATAGCTAAGCTCACCTCCTTGAGATGAGAAGCTAGAACTTAGCTACACACCCCTATAATAGTTAAGTTCACCCCCATGACAAAAAACATGACAACAACAACAACAACAACAACAACAACGCCTTATCCCACTAGGTGGGGTCGGCTACATGGATCAACTTCCGCCATAATGTTCTATCAAGTACCATACTTCTATCCAAATCATTAAGTTTGAGATCCTTCTTGATAACCTCTCTTATAGTCTTTTTGGGTCTTCCTCTGCCTCGAATTGTTTGCCTTCTCTCCATCTGGTCTACTCTCCTCACTACAGAGTCTACCAGTCTTCTCTCTACATGCCCAAACTACCTAAGTCTATTTTCCACCATCTTCTCTACAATAGGCGCTACTCCAACCCTCTCTCTAATAGCTCCGTTTCTAATTTTATCCTGTCGAGTCTTACCACACATCCACCGCAACATCCTCATCTCCGCTACACCTACTTTAGTCTCATGTTGGCTCTTGACCGCCCAACATTCTGTTCCGTACAAAATCGCCGGTCTTACCGCAGTCCGATAAAACTTTCCCTTTAGCTTGATCAGTACCTTTGCATCACATAACACCCCCGATGCTTTTCTCCATTTCATCCATCCTGCTTGAATGCGATGATTCACATCCCCTTCAATTTCTCCATCATCCTGTATTACAGACCCAAGATATTTAAACCGTGTGACTTGAGGGATAATATGGTCTCCTATTTTCACCTCTGAGTTAGATACCCTCCTACTTTTGTTGAACTTACATTCCATATACTCCGATTTGCTTCTGCTTAGGCGAAAGCCATGTGTTTCTAGAGCTCGTCTCCAAGTTTCCAACCTCTCATTCAACTCCTCCCTCGACTCTCCAAGGAGGACTATGTCATCTGCAAAAAGCATGCATCTCGGCGCTATCTCTTGGATTTGTTCCGTGAGGACATCCAGAATTAAGGTAAAAAGGTAGGGGCTAAGGGTTGACCCTTGATGCAAACCAATTGTGATGGGAAAATCGTCTGACTCTCCACCCTGTGTCCTAACACTAGTCGATACCCTATCATACATATCTTGGATAGCTCGAATATATGCAACCCTAACCCCTTTCTTCTCTAGAGCTTTCCACAAAATCTCTCTAGGCACTCTATCATACGCTTTCTCCAAGTCAATAAAAATCAAGTGCAAGTCTTGTTGGTCCATGCGATATTGCTCCATCACCCGCCGTAATAAATAGATCGCTTCCATGGTCGACCTTCCCGGCATGAAACCAAATTGATTCTCAGTAACTTGAGTCTCCTTTCTTAATCTCCGTTCGATCACTCTTTCCCATAATTTCATGGTATGACTCATGAGCTTGATTCCCCTATAATTTGCACAATTTTGTATATCCCCCTTGTTCTTATAGATTGGCACTAACGTGCTTCTCCTCCATTCCTCCGGCATGCGTTTTTTTTTTATGACAAAAAACATGAAAATACAAAAAAAAAAGTCCTTACTACAAAGACTACTCAAAATGCCCCGAAATACAAGGCTAAAACCCTATACTACTAGAATGGCCAAAATACAAGGCCCAAACGAAGGAAAAACCTATTCTAATATTTACAAAGATAAGCGAGCTCATACTTAGCCCATGGGCTCGAAATCTACCCTAAGGCTCATGAGAACCCTAGGGCCTACCCTTGGATCCCTAGCCCAATCTACTTGGAGTCTTCTACCCAATGCCCTTGTGGGATAGGATTGCATCACTATAAAAGCAAGGTTTTGATTTGCTTTTCAAAATACTTTGCGCATTCATTTGATCAATCTTTTACAAGCCTTGAATCTCTTTGAACTTCTTCTTCTTCTTTGTACCCAAAAGCTTTCTGAAGTTTTCTGGTTTTCCAAACCTTGAAAACTTGTGCTATTCATCTTTTCATTCTCTTCTCCCTTTGCCAAAAAGAATTCGCCAAGGACTAACTGCCTGAATTCTTTTTATGTCTCTCTTCTCCCTTTTCCAAAAGAACAAAGGACTAACTGCCTGAATTCTTTTGTGTCTCCCTTCTCCCTTGTCAAAGAATTCAAAATGACACAGTCTGAGAATTCTTTTGATTCTTCCCATTCCCTAATACAAAAGTGTTCAAAGGACTAACCGCCTGAGAATTCTTTTGTATCCCCATACACAAAGTATCAAAGGTTTAACAGCCTGAGATCTTTGTCTTAACACATTGGAGGGTACATCCTTTGTGGTACAAGTAGAGGGTACATCTACTTGGGTTTGACTAAGAACAAGAGAGGGTACATCTCTCGTGGATCAGTTCTAGTGGAGGGTACATCCACTAGGTTCAAAGAGAACAAATGAGGGTACATCCCTTGTGGATCTTTGCTTGTAAAAGGATTTTTACAAGGTTGAAAGAAATCTCAAGGACCGCAGGTCGCTTGGGGACTAGATGTAGGTACGGGTTGTTGCCGAACCAGTATAAAAACTCTTGTGTGTTTGTTTCCTTCTTCCCTACTCTTTTACTTTCCGCTGTGCATTTAATTTCCGCTTTTACTTTCTGTTAAGTTTCTCTTCTACTCCTCATTCTCTTAACAATTTAGTAAAATCCTTAGAAGAGTAATTTTTAATTAGTAAAGGTTTAGGAATAATTAATTCAACCCCTCCTTCTTAATTATTCTGAGGCCACTCAATCCAACAAGTGGTATCAGAGCAGGTTTCTTGTAGAAAGACTAACCACTTCAAGATTAATGACCTTTTTAGATTCTGTCTTTAGAAAGTATTTTCAGGAACAGGTTACTCAAAGATCATGATGAAGACCAAGTCAACTTGTGTCTCATGACAAAATCTGATGAGAATAACAAAGAAGATTCTATAATGAAGAAATGGTACATAGACTGTGGATGTTCCAAGCACATGATAGGTGATGTATCCAAATTCACAACTATTTCCCCCAAGAAAAATGGACATGTTACATACGGCGACAACAACAAGGGCAAAATTATTGGAGTCGGTAAAATAGGTACGAGTTCTTCTACTCCTATTGAAAATGTGTTGCTTGTAGAAGGCTTGAAGCATAGTTTATTAAGTGTTAGTCAATTATGTGATAGAGGATATAAAGTATCTTTTGATTCTGAAAATTGTGTTATTAAGCATGAGCATGACAAAGATATTGAACATATAGGTTTTAGAGAAAATAATGTTTACATGATTGATCTAAAACAAAAATCTGTAAATGATAGATGGTTTTTAAGTAAAGATTGTGGCAATTATTACACATGGATTTGTTTGGACCATCTAGGGTCATGAGCTTTGGTGGAAGTTACTATGCATTAGTAATTGTTGATGATCATTCTAGATATACTTGGACTTTATTTTTTACTCATAAGAAAGATGCATTTCATGCATTTAGAAGACTTGCCAAAGTCATTCAAAACAAAATGAATCTCAAAATTATCTCCATCAGAAGTGATCATGGAGGTGAATTTGAAAACAATGATTTTGAAATGTTTTGTGATGAGTATGGCATAGAACACAACTTTTCTACACCAAGGACACCCCAACAAAATGGAGTAGTAGAAAGAAAAAATAGAGCCCTAGAAGAAATTGCTAGAACTCTTTTAAATGACACACCTCTTCCAAAATACATTTGGGCAGAAGCAGTTAACACCGCATGTTATATTATGAACAGAGCCTTAATTAGACCTATTCTTAAGAAAACCCCATATGAACTTTTCAACAATAGAAAACCAAACATTGCACATTTACATGTTTTTGGATGTAAATGTTTTGTTCTAAACAATGATAAAGAAAGTCTAGGAAAGTTTGATGCCAAGGCAGATGAGGGTATCTTCCGTGGGTATTCCATACATAGTAAAGCATTTAGAATATACAACAAAAGAACCATGACAATTGAGGAATCTATACATGTTACTTTTGATGAAACTAATATTTCCTCCCCAAGAAAGGAGTTTGTTGATGATATTGCAGATACTTTGGAAGATACTCAAAATGAAGAAAGAAATCTGAAAAGAAAGAGAGATGATGAAGACAAGGATGATCAAGATGACACAGCACAAGAAAATGATAATATTCCTAAAGAATGGAAAACTTCAAGAAATCATCCTCTTGACAACATCATCGGTGATATCTCAAAAGGGGTAACAACTAGACACTCTCTTAAAGATTTATGCAATAATATGGCATTTGTTTCATTAATAGAACTTAAAAACTTTAAAGAAGCTATTATAGATGACCATTGGATAGTAGCTATGCAAGAAGAATTAAATTAATTTGAAAGAAATGATGTATGGTAATTAGTAGAGAAACCTTCAGATTATCCAATCATAGGAACTAAATGGGTATTTAGAAATAAATTGGATGAAAATGGTATAGTAATTAGGAATAAAGCTAGACTTGTAGCAAAAGGATATAACCAAGAAGAAGGTATAGACTATGAAGAAACTTTTGCACCTGTAGCTAGATTAGAAGCCATTAGGATGTTATTAGCATATGCATCTATTATGAATTTTAAGCTATATCAAATGGATGTCAAAAGTGCTTTCTTAAATGGTCTAATTCAGGAGGAGGTATATGTGGAACAACCTCCTGGGTTTGAAGATTCACAAAAACTAGACCATGTCTATAGATTAAAGAAGGCACTTTATGGCCTAAAACAAGCACCTAGGGCTTGGTATGAAAGATTAAGTAAATTCCTATTAGAAAAGAATTTTACTAGAGGGAAAGTAGATGCTACCTTATTCATAAAAAAGAAGGATAATGATATCTTGTTAGTACAAATTTATGTTGATGATATAATTTTTGGATCTACTAATGAATTTTTGTGCAAGGAGTTTTCTATTGATATGCAAAGTGAGTTTGAGATGTCCATGATGGGTGAGTTAAATTACTTTCTTGGACTACAAATCAAACAAACAAATGATGGGATCTTCGTCAATCAAGCAAAATATTGCAAAGAACTCATTAAGAGATTTGGAATGGAAAACTCAAAACACTTGGCTACCCCTATGAATACAAGTTGTTATCTTGACAAAGATGAATCCGGTCAACCTGTTGATCCAAAGC
Source organism: Glycine max (assembly GCF_000004515.6). Classification (NCBI taxonomy): domain Eukaryota; kingdom Viridiplantae; phylum Streptophyta; class Magnoliopsida; order Fabales; family Fabaceae; genus Glycine; species Glycine max. Next base: position 20,452,451 of record NC_038253.2, read on the forward strand.
AATACAGAGGTATGATTGGATCTCTACTTTACTTATCTGCAAGTAGACTAGACATTATGTTAAGTGTATGCATGTGTGCAAGATTTCAATCAGATCCAAAGTTTTCACATTTAATGGAAGTAAAAAGAATTATAAGATATTTATTAGGAACAGTTTGCTTAGGATTATGGTATCCTAAGAATTCTTTATGCAACCTAGTAGGATACTCAGATTCAGATTTTGCTAGATCAAAAACAGATAGGAAGAGTACTAGTGGTACATGTCAATTCATAGGGTCTGCACTTGTTTCTTGGAATAGAAAGAAACAAAATAGTGTAGCATTATCCACAGCAGAAGCAGAATACATTTCTGCTTGTAGTTGTTGTGCACAGATTTTGTGGATGAAACAACAACTATCTGACTATGGAATAGTATTAGATCACATTCCCATAAAAAGTGACAACACAAGTGCCGTAAACATATCTAAAAATCCAGTTCTTCACTCTAGAACCAAGCATATAGAAATTAGGCATCATTTTATTAGAAATCATGTTCTAAAAGGTGATGTTGTTTTAGAGTTTGTAGATACTAAAAATCAACTTGCAGACATCTTTACAAAACCACTAAGTAAAGATACCTTCTATAACATTAGAAGAGAATTAGGACTAATAGATGTCAGTGATTTATCAAAATAAATCTCTATATTACTATGGTATTTGAACAATTTACTATTTCCCTATTTGCATGGTATGTTTGAACAAGTATGTTATTAGACTATGTGGATTTCATAGTTAATCTATTAATGATTGTTGCTTCATGGTTCTTACTTCGTGATTTGATTGATGGTTTTTCATGAATGATGTATGAATGTTTAGTTATATTTGCATACTTAAATTTTGATACGCACTTTGGCTTTTTGTTGATGCCAAATGGGGAAAGAAATGGGATTAAATCAAGAACTCGCATGAGTAATCAATTTAATTTTAAGAAAAGCATAAATTCAAAAACAAATGGGGAGAATTTATGAGAGTGATCGACTTGGAAAAAGTGTGTGTGTGTTTCTTGATTTCAGAAGTTTTCATCATCAAAAAGGGGGAGATTGTAGAAGCAAAGCTCATGGTGAATCAAAGGTGATTCAAAGGTGTTTTGATGATAACAATGATGATAACAAAAGATGATGACAAAGGTGATGACAAAAAGCTCAAAGATCAATCAAAGAACAACTCAAGTGAATCAAAGATCAATCAAAGAACAACTCAAGTAAATCAAGAACAATTCAAGAGTTCAAGAGAATAATCAAGAAGAATTCAAGACTCAAGAAGAAAGTTTAGATACAAGAATCAAGATTCAAGGTTCAAGATCTCAAGAATCAAGATCAAGATTCAAGACTCAAGATTCAAGAATGAAGAGAAGACTCAATCAAGATAAGTATTAAAAAGTTTTTCAAAACTTTGAATAGCACATGAGTTTTTGACAAAACCTTTTACCAAAGAGTTTTTACTCTCTGGTAATCGATTACCAGATTGTTTTAATCGATTACCAATAGCAAAATTGTTTTGAAAAATTTTTCAAATTGAATTTACAACGTTCCAATTATTTTCAAAAAGTTGTAATCGATTACAATGTTTTGCTAATCGATTACCAGTGCCTTTGAACGTTGTAATTCAAAATTCAAATTCAAATGTGAAGAGTCACATCCTTTCACACAAAAGCTTTGTGTAATCGATTACACTAATTTGGTAATCGATTACCAATGTTTGTTTCTGAATAAATCAAAAGATGTAACTCTTCAAAAAGGTTTTGACTTTTTCAAATTGGTTTTAAGTTTTTCTAAAAGTTATAACTCTTCTAAATGGTCTTCTTGGCCAGACATGAAGAGACTATAAAGGCAAGGTTTTGATTTGCTTTTCAAAATACTTTTCACATTCATTTGATCAATCCTTTACAAGCCTTAATTCTCTTTGAACTTCTTCTTCTTCTTTGTACCAAAAAGCTTTCTGAAGTTTTCTGGTTTTCCAAACCTTGAAAACTTGTGCTATTCATCTTTTCATTCTCTTCTCCCTTTGCCAAAAAGAATTCGCCAAGGACTTACCGCCTGAATTCTTTTTATGTCTCTCTTCTCCCTTTTCCAAAAGAACAAAGGACTAACCGCCTGAATTCTTTTGTGTCTCCCTTCTCCCTTGTCAAAGAATTCAAAATGACACAGTCTAAGAATTCTTTTGATTCTTCCCATTCCCTAATACAAAAGTGTTCAAAGGACTAACCGCCTGAGAATTCTTTTGTATCCCCATACACAAATTATCAAAGGTTTAACAGCCTGAGATCTTTTTCTTTACACGTTGGAGGTTACATCTTTTGTGGTACAAGTAGAGGGTACATCTACTAGGGTTTGACTGAGAACAAGAGAGGGTACATCTCTTGTGGATCAGTTATAGTGGAGGGTACATCCACTAGGTTCAAAGAGAACAAGGGAGGGTTTTTACAATGTTGAAAGAAATCTCAAGGACCGCAGGTCGCTTGGGGACTGGATGTAGGTACGGGTTGTTGCCGAACCAGTATAAAAACTCTTGTGTGTTTGTTTCCTTCTTCCCTACTCTTTTACTTTCCGCTGTGCATTTAATTTCTGCTTTTACTTTTTGTTAAGTTTCTCTTCTACTCCTCATTCTCTTAACAATTTAGTAAAAGCCTTAGAAGAGTAACTTTTAATTAGTAAAGGTTTAGGAATAATTAATTCAACCCCCCCTTCTTAATTATTCTGAGGCCACTCAATCCAACATTTTTCTTTCTGAATGACAGATTCCGTTGGTGGAGATATTGACCGGCCGAATGATGTTCTGTTCGAACGAAATTAGTGTCTTATCTTTACTTCGCTTTTATCTCCAACAAAAGATAAGTAAAAAGGGGCAACTAGTATACCCTAATTTTATCTGGGGACCATTTTTTGATAGCCTACAACCTTTGCTTGACCGCTTCGAGGTACTTAACACCCATTGTTAGGTAATCCGTGAAGTTCAGCGGCATGCCGGAAGTCAAAAGGGAGCATTGTCGCACAATCCGTAAAGTTCTGCAACATTCCAGAGGTCAAAAAAGGGATTATTGCACAATCCGTAAGGTTTCGCGACATTAAGGAAAGAAAATAAGTGTCGTTACATAATCCATAAAGTTTCATAACATTACAGAAAAAGAATCAGCAAAAAAGGGTGTATTTAGTAAAAAGGGGTGTGCAAATAGCAACCAGACCCACTTGGGCCTTCTAGGGTGTTCCAACAGAAGGCGGTGCCTTCTGGTGGAAGCAACCCAGCTCGCCTGGGCGAGCTGAGCGGCAACCACCTCCCTCTTTTCCCCTATAAATAGGGGAAAGAGGGCAAAGTAATTTCGTTCAGCCCTTTTGGTATTTGGGATTCTCTTGAAATTAGTGAGAAAAATTGTTTCCGTGAAGAAAATCCAAGCCGAGGCGCTTCCGTAACGCTTCTGAGACGTTTCCGTGAGCGATTTCGTGAAGATTCTTCACCGTTCTTCATCGTTCTTCATTCGTTCTTCGGTCTTCAACCGGTAAGTTCCCGAAATTGAACCTTTCAATTCATTCTATGTGCCCTTAGTGGTCCCAACTTGTTTCGCGTGCTTTTATTTTCATTTCGTTTGTTTTCCGTACCCCCTTTTGACGTGCTTTAACCATTTATTTAAGCCGTTTTCCCACCTAATCATGTAATAAAATGAATTTCCACCGATCATTTGAGTTGTAATATCGTTTAATCTCTGTTAAAATAAAATCCAACCGATCTTTCACGTCGTAACCACGTTTAAAACCAAAAGAGGCAAAATAATAATAAAATAATCAAAATATCTTTGAATAAAATAATAAAAAAAAATCAATCGAACGCTTTTCTTTGGGATTTTTCTTAATTGAATTGACTAATAATCAAAGTGAAACTAAGGCTAAAATCAACTCACAAATCAATCTTTGTCCATAAAAATCACCTAAAAGTCGTTTTAAGGTCCAACGCCTTAAACGGTCATCTTTGCCTTTATTGGTTAACATGGACTTTCGAAAGCCTAGAGTCAACATGTAACTTTGTCACTACTTTCAAAAACCAAGAGATAATTAATGTGATGCCTTAATGTTTCTCTCCCTTCAAAAGAATCAAAAGGTCATTCAAATGGTCCAACGCCTTAAACGACTTTTTGTTTGGTCACAATATATCTTGCAAAAAAGGATAAAAACAACTTAACCAACAAAGAACTACGTAGGTCTGATTTCCTTATCATAATTGAAGAATACGTAGGAGGGAGGGAAAACACCCTTGTCGACCACAAAAAGATAAAAAATACAAAAGGCATAAAAAGACATAAAAACGTAAAAAAGGGAAAATAAAACAAATTAAAGTCATATTTGCACACTTGATTAAAGGCTGCCGTCCCTTGTGACGAACACGTGGGGTGCTAATACCTTCCCCGTGCGTAAATACAACTCCCGAACCTTTCACACTTAAAGTTCATAGACCACACCTTTCCGGTTTTTCCGACGTTTTCCTCGAATAAACGTTGGTGGCGACTCCGTGCATTTTCCTTTCTTGGAAGATGCACCTGTGAGTCTCACGTTGCCCTCCCGCCGAAAGGTAGGTTGCGACAAAGGTATATGGTGCATCCTGCCCCACTACCTAGGTTGTAAGTTGCAGACCATTGCTACAAATTTCCCCTTGTAGAGATCCTGCTACAAGCATCAAATTTCCACTGTTGCAAACCACTGTTTGTTTTTCTGAAACGTAATAAAATACACTAAAGTTTATAACTAGAAGTTCTTCTTCTTTGGATGAGATGTCGAGTCTTTATTCCAAATACATAGGATACCCCCTACTGAATTAATTTTTGGCTTATGTACCTAACCTAAATTTCCACTTCCAAAAAGTGTTGAGCAAAGCATTCTGTTCACATCCTGCTTTTTCATTTCCTGAATAGCCAAAAATTCCCCCTCCTTATTGATTACTAAACTAATAATTACCCTCCATTTGGCCTTGTCACATAGGCCTCTCACAAGAAAAGAAAGTATCTTTATCAAGAACCAGAGGCAGCACCTCTAATTTTGCTAATCTTCACCTTTTGAATACATTCTTCATCTTAGAGTTCTAAGGTAGCTAGCAGCTTGATAATTTCTCTGTGGTCCCCATCATAAGTGACCTCCATCAAGAACATCTTGTTTCTTCTTTTGTGTTCTTCATCTTCTACATGGCCACCATTTCCAGTAATCGCAATAGTCAACCTTTTAATTGCAGTAAATCTGTTCCCCCCTCCATTGCTAGTCTTTTGTTTTAATTCACTATAGGAAAAGGAAGATAGCACTTGTGATTTGGTTTTAAAAGGATTTCTCTGTGCCCCTTTCAAAAGAGAATCCCAAATCTTCCGAACCAATATACTCGTTTGAGGTTGCACCAACAAGAGAATTAGGTTTGGTAGGGGCCAAACAGAAGACACGCCCCCTATCTCACTGTTAGTCGTCTTATACGACTAACTTTTGTATAGAAAACATTTTCCAAAACTTGTATAGTTCCCCAATTTATAGTTATTTTGTAGTGATTTTTTGTAAATAAATCTTGTTTTATGGTTAAAGTTGTCTCTAGAATATGTCCATTGGATTTAATGATGAAATATGTGCAATTTCAGGTGAAAATGAGACTAAGTCATGAAGTGCTAAAAGTGACAGTTGAGCTTAGCTAATCAGTGGGCTAAGCGCGCATCCACTGCTAAGCACAACTTCAGCGCACTAAGCGCGATATCAATGCGTTAAGCGCAACAGTTGTCTTTAGCCAGGCTCATTGCACGACTGGCGCTAAGCTCAAATCCACTTACTCGCGCTAAGCACGAGAGTGGCGCTAAGTGCAACGTCGCAAATTCAAAGCCTATTTAAAACCTGTCTTACGCAGAATTAGGGTAACAACTTGAACAAGGGCCCAAGGCATAGAATTCCACAACACACCATAGTGCCTATTTTGGGAAAAGAGCTCTGGAGGCAGCAAGAGGAGCAGCTTTTGCAGAGATACCTAGGTTTTGTAAGCTTATTATTGTTAGCGTTTCGTCTGTAATGGCTAGCTAAACACCCTTGTTGGGGATTTCTAATGAACAACTGATGTAATTATTTTCATATCTAATTGATTTTGTTTCTTGTGTTCAATGCTTCTGCAGTGCTTAAATTTTGTATGCTCTTGGTCTGATCAACCATTTGTGTGCCTAGTTAGGTGATTTTAATATTAGGAAATGTATTGTTTCCTTAGAACTTGAATGAAGCAGAATTGAAACTTAGTCTTACAAGAGGAATCTGCGAATTAAGTTTTGGTTTTAAGTATGTTGTTACAATAATGTTGTTTGGTTTAAGTCTAGTCCAACAAGAGGGATCTGAGGACAAAGCTTAGGCTAAATTAGGCTAAACTTTCGTAAGCTATTTAAGCTAAGTCTAGTCCAATAAGAGGGATTTGAGGATGAAGCTTGGATTGATTCAGTTTAACTAGGGACCGAGGTTTAGTAATTTAGGCTACAGCATAGAACATAAAAGCATGATTGATTAGAGAAACATCCTTATATGCATCAGCTGGTCTGTTAGAAAGACCCAACACTTTTACCTACTATTGTCAATTTTACTTACTTTCATTTTTACTGTATTTATCCTAGACCTAGTTTAATTCTATTTTAAACCATCAATTATCAATGTTTCTTTCAACAATGCCTTATTTCATAATTTAACCCGATCTTAGACTAGTTTCCCTGAGTTCGATACTTAGATTCATCCGTTTTAATTTTTAAATACTTGACGATCCGGTGCGCTTTCCGGCAAACTGGATTTCCCTTGAATATATTTGTACGAAGAAAAAGTGGAACAAAAAGTAACCGCAGGGGAAATCCAACACTCACGTGCATCAATAATAAAATACACTGTTTAATATTTATGCTGAAACTTTTACGTTGAAAACATTTATGCTGAAAACATAATTTGCCTTGGCTCTGTTGCTATGTTCTATAATGTGTAATAATGTTTTACTAGTCAGGTTGGATATCTTCCTATATGCTTCTAGAATATAGATATATTTGTCATTATCTCTTCATTGAGTTTTATGAGATGTTTTTAAATGTGGCCATATTTTTTCATATATATTGACACTTCTGTTCATTTTAGATATATTGTATATAGTATGAGCTATATTTGAGAATAGCTGCAGTTTGTTATGCTATATGGCATATTATGTTGCAATCATTCCAGCAACCTATAGGCTAGTGAGCTATTCACAATTAGTAACTTTGGTTTTGTGAATGAATCTTAGAATAAACTAGTTTGGATTTGTTTATCATAATGTTTTCTAAATCATGTAAAACACTTGTATGGACTTGAAGTTGTTTATGATTTTTTCTTATGTTTGCTAAACACTTGTATAAACTAGTTTGTTAAACACTGTAGTTTGACAAGGTAAAGCCTTACCACTAATGACACATGTTCATGGTACTTGTGCATGGTATGACAAATCCTGAAATCAGTATTATATGGTCTTATGTGAATTTTCGTTCTTAGGATTCTAGAAGTATGACAAATCCTGAAATCTGTATTATATGGTGTGGAGTGTTGACAACATATTTTGTCTAAATTGTAAATATTTCACTTTGCTTGTTATTGCATTTCACTTATGGACCCAAATTTTAGGATTAACTAAACACCAAAAAACAAAAACAAAAATTAAGAGTTTTTACTACATTCAAGTATGTGCTTCATATACCATTAGCTGACTGGAACTCAAACATCTTTGCTGCTATATTAATTTATGTGTGGGCTAAGAATCCTTTTAGGAAGGTTAAGTGAGGACAAGTTTAATTATTCAAATACCTTCACAAAAAAGAGAGATGAGATCAACACACAACGACCCGAATGTCTTCCACTTTAGTTCTCTATCACCCACAACTACCACCCTCAACTGCGTGACATGTAGGAGGAAAATGCAGTAATCCAAATATCAGTTTTTGGCTTTCCCCTTCTGGTCATGTTAGTTTTGTAGCAGAAAAATATAATAAACAAAGAAGAAGAGAGACAATACAATGTGGAGGAAATATAATGATTTTTTCTAAATCAAGTTGTTCTGAGCAGCAATACAATATATAGCAAAATAGAAATTAATCACTTATTAATTTCAAGAAAACAGAAAATTAAAATTGACTTGCTCCCAAAGTATAGGAATCACTTATTGACTAGGTTAATCCATAACTGAAACAAATAAAAACAAAATATGCAGTTACAAAAGTAATTTAAAGAAATTTAAACACTCCTCCTTGCTTTAGGAACTGCAAGCTCCAATTCTTTTCCTGAAGAGTTCAAATTTGTTGATAGGCAGCAGCTTTGTAAACATGTCAGCCAGTTGATCTTCAGACTTGCAGTAAATTAAGTTCACTTCTCCACTTTGCTGCATCTCTCTCAAAAAATAGAGCTTGATGTTGAAATGTTTAGTCTTCCCATGACACAATGGATTGTTTGCAATAGCAATGGCTGCCTAGTTGTCAACAAAAATTTCAGTTTTGTTCTTCTGCTGCAAAAATAAATCAAATAAAATCTTCTTCAACCATAAAGCTTGATTTACCGTTGTTGTTGCTGCTATGAATTCAGCCTCAGCAGTGGATTGTGCTACAATCTCTTGCTTCTTTGTGCACCATGAGAAAACTCCTGAGCCTAGGCTGAAATAGTATCCTGAAGTGCTCTTCATGTCATCAATGGATCGAGTCCAATCACTATCAGAGAATCCATACAACTTGAATTCTTGACACTTCTCAAATTTGACACCATAATCAATAGTGCTTTTAACATACCTTAATATTCTTTTTGCCGCTTTTAAATGCATTTCACTTGCATAATGCATAAAACGAGACAAGAGACTTACAACAAATAGAATGTCTGGCCTTGTTACAGTGAGATACATTACACATCCAATCAAGCTCCTATAATATCCTTCATCAATTTAATCAACACCATCTTCCTTGCTGAACTTCTCCTTTTAATTCATCGGTGTGCTAACAAATTTGCATTCCTCCATTTGAAACTTCTTCAAAATTTCTTTTGCATATTTCCTTTGATAGATTAGCACTTTGTTCTGACTTTGCTTGATCTCAATTCCAAGAAAATAAGTCATGGGACCAAGATCAGTCATTTCAAAAGCTTGCATCATTTCTTGCTTGAACTCCTTAACTAGCCTTGCATCATCTGCAGTTATTAAAAGATCATCAACATATAGAGAAACTATGAGAAAGTTATTTCCCTTATTTTTCACATAAAGAGTGGACTCAGATAAGCTTTTTGCAAAGCCTATGCTCAATAGGTGATCATTTATCTTGCTATACTAGGCCCTTGCTTCACCTTGCTTCACAAATCCTTTTGGTTGCTTTACATATATTTCTTCTTGTAGTTCTCCGTTTAAAAAAGTTGATTTGACATCTAGTTGGAATATTTTCCAGCCATTTTGCGCAGCCACTGCTAGTAGCAACCTAAATGTATCTAATCTGGACACAAGAGCAAAAGTGTCAAAATAATCAACACCAAAAAATTGTGCATACCTTTTAACTACGAGTCTCGCCTTGTGTTTGTTGACTGAGGAATCTACATTAAGCTTTGTTCTGAAAACTCATTTAACCCCAATAACTTTTCTATCTTTAGGCCTTTCAACTAGCTCCTATGTTTTGTTTTTGTGTATCATAGACATATCCTCCTCCATTGCAATTTTCCATTTTGGATCTTTTAGTGCTTCCTCACAGCTAGCAGGTTCATAAATTGCTACATTACATCTTTGATAGATGTCAGACAGTAGCCTTTTTCCTCTTATTGGAAGGTCATCTTCTAATTCATTCTGCATAAGTTATGTTGATTACTCTCTGGGATGATTGTCTCCACTATTGAGGAAAAACCCAGCTATTTATGAGTTGTTCCAATCCCATTTCTGACCTTCATTGAAGTGCACATCTCTAGTGACTGTCATCTTTTTAGTTTGAGGATGATAGACTTTGTAGGCTTTTGAAACTGAAATGTAGCCCACAAAGATGCCCGAAATTGCTTTCTTGTCAAGTTTGTCACGCTTAACCTATGGAACATGAGCAAAACAAACACAACCAAACACTTTAAGAAAGGTTAGTGAAGGCTTAAACCCATACCAAGCCCCAAATGGAATTTTATCATTCAAAGCCTTGGTTAGAAGCCGATTTTGCATGAAAACAACCGTATTAGCTGCCTTTGCCCAAAATGTTTTAGGCAGCTCCATCTCATGCAACATGCACCTAGCCATCTCCATCACGGTTCTGTTTCTCCATTCACTAACTCCATTTTGCTCTAGAGTGTATGGAGCTGTGAGTTGATGTTCAATGCCAGCTTCTTCACAAAATTGATTAAACTTTGTTGAAGTATACTCATTCCCATTGTCTGATCTTAGAAATTGAATCTTGCAGCCACTTTGGGTTTCTACCATGTTCTTGAACTTCATAAATACTCCAGCCACTTCATACTTGAATTTTAAAAAAAAAAATCCAGCACATTCTTTTAAAGTCATCTATGAAAAGAACAAAGTAGAGACTACCTTTTAGTGATGGTGTTCTTTGAGGTCCTGCTACATCAGTATGAATTAGCTGCAACTTTTGAGAGGCTCTCCAAGCAAATTTTGAGAATGACTTTCTGATTTGTTTACCAAATCGACAAGCATTGCAATTTGATAAATTATCAAAAAATTCTGGTAAGCCTTTTTCCAAGTCCTTTTTTTCATATCTAGCATTCTTTCAAGATGGCAATGACCCAGTCTCTTGTGCCAAAGTTCTGTGGGACTGACTTGAGTGTAATAGGCTGCATATTCCTCATTTGTTGATAAAATTAACTAGTTGCTGAAGTAGTTAGAAAATGTAAAAATATATTTAAAAGAATAATAAGAAAATTGAATAAATATGTTAAGAATAAAATATAAAAAAACTAGAAGTTAGCACTTTAAAAAACTCTATTTTAAGTAATATTTTAAAAAATATTAAAAGCTACTTAAAAAATTATTTACCAAATAATAAAAAAAAATTCCGCTATCAACAAAAATTAAAAATTAACTTAAATGACTTACCATAACTATAGACTCCATAAAAAATAATAAATTATAACAAAGTCCTGTAATTATAAATTTTCAGTTTGTAATATTTGAATTATTATTCATGAATTCTAGCCATGGCAGGAACAATCAGAATTTTTTACGCAAGTAATCCAAATAAAATAAAAATTTATCCAAATGATACAAGTCAACAATTATTTACATGCATGATATAATTTACTATTCATAGGTGAGAAATTAATTTCTCTTAAATCGATTTCTCACCTTTGTTTTTTTTTTTTTTTTCATTTTTAGGTTAATAAATTGGTTCCCTGGGTGTCTGAGACTGATTTCTTAACGTGTTGTTTTTTTCGAATCAACCTTACTAAATGGATTCTCAGGATGTGGTAAGGTCCTTTAAAAAAAACAGTTGAGAATGTGTTTCTTTTTAATTTTTTAATTTTTTTTACTTATTTCAGATTTTCTTTATTTTTTAAAAATAGTTTCATAATTTTTTGTTACCCTTTATTTTTAGAAAAATTATGTGTTTGATTTGGTCTTTTTAAATTGTTTTGTATTTTTTGTTACAAATTTTTTAAAAAAATTGAGTGTTTTTTTTTTAAATTTTTTAGTTTGCTAATTTATATATATTAATTTTTAAAAAAAATATATTTAATTTATCTACACCTATGTAAAAATTTGAATATAAAATACATGTTTAAATTGATTAATAGACCAAGTTAAACTTTTAAATAAATTAAATCAAGACTCAAAATAAAATTTATAACATATTATAGCTCAAATTCAATCCTTATATTTTTTTTACCTACTTATTAACATATTTTATTTTTTTTACATGTTTGTTTTGTTATCACATCATAAATCCTATAAAAATTATATTTTTAATAATTATTGTTTTTCTCTCCCTAAATGTCTTATAATGTGAATGCTTATTTTTATTAAAAAAATTAAAACATAAGTGAGAAATTGGTTTGGAAAACATAGGTGAGAAACTAATTTCTATCCTACGAACACATGTAAATAATTATTGGCTTGTATTGTTTGGATAAATTTTTATTTTATTTTTATTATTTGGTCAAAAATTTGATACAATCATTCCCAATACAATTCCTTGGTTGCTTTTAAAAAAAAAAAAAAAAAAAAAAAACTGACTTTGTCAAAGGAGTGCATTTACCGAGTGTGGAAAATTAATTTACACGTGCATTAAGGAAAATTTGTTTGCATAACTTTTCACTTTAATAACAAAAGATTATTATCAATACACATATATATTATAGTTAAGGTAATTAAGATTAATTATTTTAAAATAAGGTGTTATATGATTTTAAATTAACTCGAATAATTAGAATGCACTATTTTGCATTTGAATTCAGAATAATTTTAATAGGTAGTAAATCTCAATTGTAATATTTGAATTTGAAATAATTACGGTGCCCTAGAATTTCAAATTACGGTGCAATATGCATGTGTTCTTTATTTTTACGGAAATAAAGAACATTAATAAAATCATTGCTCGCCTAATATTAATATTCTTAAATTTGTCTTAGTATTCCAATTGTAAATTGAAATAATAACTTCAAAAAGTTTAACATTATTAATGGCACATAAAAACTGTTAATAAAAACTTTAAAATAACATTATTGAAAATTCTTTGAGGGTAAAATTGAAAAAATTAATATTAATGTATTTATAATATTACAACTTTATATTATCTTTTAAATTCGTTGGGGTTATTCTAATAGAAAATATGTTACATTTAGTTCTTAAAATTTATTTAAAATATAAATTGAAATAATAACTTCAAAATTTTAAACACACAATAATAGATCCGTGCATCGCATTCGCATGTGTGGTAACTAGAATATATATATATATATATATATATATATATATATATATATATATTAATCTTAATCATGTAGTTGCATGGGATTGTTTCAGTTCAATCAATGATTTTGAGTTTGAATAATGAATATGTCATTGCATAAAAAACTTAGAAAACATATTTTATGGTTTATAATGATCATATCCTACTGAAACATAATTACCTCATGTAAAAAATATTTGTGTTGTAGACAAAAAATATTAAGAATATGTTAGAAAGATAATTTGTCTATTCCTTCTCTTCATTTTCCAGGCTATATGGTGTGCACTGGATAAACGAATGAAGCTAAGTAGAGCCCTAGCATTTTTGCTTAACCAGTGGTTCTCTCTTATTTACTATGAAAACTCTCCTTGATTTAATAGTAATTAATATCTTTTCACATGTTGCTAATTTTGGTGATACGCTACTGCCCTGTTGCTAACTGCTTCAGTCTTTAGATGTGAAAATTACAGGGTGTGTTAATGATTAATTTGGCTAATTTTGCAACCAAAGAAATTAATTTATCACTAACATGAATACTCAATAATATACCAACGATAACAGTTGATATAAGTGATAATAATTTATGTCATTTAATCAAATAATTCGTAGTTTGAATCGTGGTTAACCCTCGGATATAGAATAATTAAATTTGTATCTCAAAGATATTCAAGTAATATTCTGTAGAATCAAGATTGATTCGGATTTTTAGTTTCCAATTAAATTTGTATCTCAAGGATGTGATGTTATGCATTCTTGCTCAGCCATTGTCCAAGCTATTCATGCAGTTCATGATCATGAGGGACACATATCCAAGGAATCACATCTTTTGTGAGGCCAACTAAGTGATGCAATCCTTCCTAGAAAGCAATTAGTCACAAGAACCATGAACAAGAGGCTCCAAGAGGATTGGGCTAGAGCTGTTGAAGAAGGTCTTATGGTTCTCATGAATCTTAGGATAGATTTTTGAGCCCATGGGTCAAGGTTGGGTCCATTTGTCTTTGTAAATATTAGAATAGGTTTTCCTTCTTTTGCGCCTTGTATTTTAGTCATTCTAGTAGTATAGGGTTTTAGCCGTGTATTTCAGGGCATTTTGAGTAGTCTTTATAGTAGGGACTTTTTTGTATTTTCATGTATTTTGGCATGGGGGTGAGCTTAGCTATTAGAGAGGTGTGTGTAGCTAAGCTCTAGCTTCTCAAGGAAGCTTCTCAAGGAGGTGAGCTTAGCTATTAGAGGAGTGTGTGTACAAGTTCTAGCTTTTCAAGGAAGTTTCTCAAGGAAGCTTCTCAAAGAAGCTTTCATTTAGTTAGTGACCCCCCCCTCTCTCTTTCTCATTCTTCTCCTCCATTGTTGTTTCTTCATTTTTCTCCATGTATCTCCTCACATGTCTTGTGCTAAATGTTGTTAACATGATTCTTTAGAATTTCCACCGATTAAACTTTCTATAGAAGCTAGATTTAATTTTCAATGGTTCAAATTTCTTGTTCTTGTTCTTGAACCATGAATTGTGTTGAGTTTAGGTTCCTTTGAGTTTTATTTTTCTATTTTTGTGGCTGAAACCTAAACCATAAAATTCTTACAAAAACATTAAAATAAAACCTCAAAAATCTAGAGTGACTTTGTTCACCTATTGTAGTTTTGTCATAGAAGTCATGTCAAGTCATGAAACTTGTCACATAAGATTCCTTATGTTGTGCTGAATTTTATTTTTCTTATTTTTTTTTTGTCTAACTCATTTGTTCATGAGTGTATGAAATTCTTTTAGCCTATTAGTTTATTTGAGTCAAATCTTGCATGTTAATTAGTCCTTAACATGTTCTTGCAAAATTCTTAGAGAGTCTTTGATTGTGAACCTTTTCTTGAACTTTTAGGTTTCCTTATGATTGAGTCTATTGTGAATTTGAGTTTTGGTGATTGAATTACTGGCTGAAATTTTGATCCTAAGTGAATATTGAACTCCTAAAATTTTGGTAAACAAGTCTAGTGAGTTCAACATACATAGGAAGGTAGAAAGTAAGCTGAAGGCAATCAATATATCATGCTTAAAAAATTCGAAGTCTGAAATTGCTAGTACTGGCAGCTTGAATATACGGACTTGTAAAACTTATTGGAAATTGGTCACTGCGAATTTTGAGTTGAAATTTTTACTTAATTTTCTAGACATCTAGAAAAAAATTAGAAAAAAATAACCAAGTGATTTGGATCAAAGGAAAAAAATAAGAAAAATCACACAAGTTGGCAGGAAAATCAGTGTCCAGGAAAAAAAAGTGAAAGGGAAGTGTGTTTGTTATTTTGGCTCAAAATTTGTTCTATAATTGGTGCCTATTTTATGCCAATCTTAGTTCTGAAATTTCAATTGAAAAGTAGTGTGAAAACAAGTGTAAAAACTAGAGGTTTCTTGAGTCTCTTTTTTTTTGTTTTTTTTACTCTACTTTAGAGCCATTCTAGGTTTCTCTTTGAATCCTAACTCGTTTTTATGTGCTTTTCGTTGCTTTAATTATTGAATAATCCTTGAAAATTTGTCTTGTTAAAACTCTATTGGTTTATCTTTCATTTCATTATTTTGGTCTTTGGTTATGGCTTGTCTCTTTATTTCCTTGTTTGAGAGTTGCCATATACAGAATTGGAAAGGAGGATTGGTGCTATCTCTTGAAGAATTTGAGTCAAGAAGCAATGAGCCAACCACCTTAAGAGCTATTGGACTAAGAAGCACTCCAAATTGATTGAAACACCAAAGAGAGAACAACCACAAAAAATGAGGACTTTTATGTAACTTTATAATTGGCAATTTACTTACCTTCATTGCTTTCAAATTTTGTAAGAAAACGGCCTTTCAATTGAAATGTGTTAGAAGCCTCCAATAGGTTACCAAACTTCCATTTATGTGTAATAATTTCAGGCAATTTTCCCTTAGGATAGTGAGTGTTTTGTTGGGAACCTTAAATGTGGTCATCCAAACACTCTTAGGATCCGCCTGACTTACATTTCTTGCACTTTAATTTCTTGCTTACTTTCATAGCTTATTTTCTGTACTAGTCATGTCTAGTTTATCTTGTTATTGCATAATACTTTCTTTTTGCTTATCACGCTCATCTTGAGTTCTTTTGAACCTTAGCTTTTACCTTTTGCAAAACCCCCAACAAGAAAGAATCACAACTTAGGAACCAACATGAGTCATCATTCATCTAGAATCTTAGATGAGTTGAGTTCCCTCAAGTTAAGGAAAGAAAAACTAGAAAGAAAAGAAAAATAAAAATAGAGGGTAGAAATGAATCAAGATGAGAGAGAACAAATAAGGGAAGAAGAAAGAAGGAAAATACTAAAAGAGTTAAGAAAAGAAAAGCATGTCTTCTATAGTAGTCATGACTCCTGCAAGAGCGATAGTGAATAACTTAGTGACTATTATGGAGGAAGGCATAGGTCACATTCTAGACCTCACTCCCATAGGAGAAATAAGGAAAGAAAGCCTCAAGAGGCTAACTTTAATCTCCTATACTTACATGGGAAGGACAATGTAGAGACTTATTTAGATTGAGAAATGAAGGTTGAACAACTCTTTGTTTGTCATCATACAAGTGAGGAAAGGAAGGTTCCTTTGGCTACCCTTAGCTTCCAAGGGTATGCCCTCTATTGGTGGACTTCCCTAGTTAGGGAAAGAAGAATTCAAGGGGATCCTCTAATAGAGTATTGGAATGACTTAAAAAGTGCCCTTAGGAAGAGACACATTCCCTCCTACTACGAAAGGGAGCTTATGGACAAGCTCCAAAGGCTTAGACAAGAAAGTATAAGTGTTGAAGAGTATAGGCAACAAATGGAACTACTCCTTTTGAGAGATGGACTTAGGGAGAAGGAAAGAACAAGTATTGTTAGGTTCCTTAGTGGAAGATAACCTAGTACAACTTTGCATAAGGGTAGAGCAACAACTTAAAAGGAAGCCTTGTAGATTTCTCATGATGAAGGCCCTAGGGTTCTCATGAATCTCAGGGTAGATTTCTGAGCTCATGAACCAAGATTGGGTCCACTTGTCTTTGTAAATATTAGAATAGGTTTTCCTTCTTTTGAGCCTTGTATTTTGACCATTCTAGTAGTATAGGGTTTTAGTCTTATATTTTAGGGCATTTTGAGTAGTCTCTATAGTAGAAACTTTTTTGTATTTCCATGTATTTTGACATGGGGGTGAGCTTAGCTATTAGAGGGGTGTGTGTAGCTAAGTTCTAGAGGAAGTTTTTCAAGGAAACTTTCATTTAGTTAGTGACCTAGGCTATAAATAGAAGCATGTGTAAGACTTGTCATAACTTTGATGAATGAGAAACTTGTGAGACACACTTCAAAGTTCAACTTCTCTTCCTCTTTTTCTCCTTCAATTTCGTGCCCCCCTCACCCCCTCTCTCTCTTTCTCATTCTTTCCCTCCATTGGAGCTTCGTCTCTAAGCTTTTTATCCAAGGCACTCTCTTGATGGTGAAGTTTCTCCTTCCATGGCTTATTCTTTTGTAGATGGTGCATCCTCTCTCCTCTTCTCATTTATCTTCCGCTGCAACTCCATGCCTGAAAATCACCATTGAAGGACCTTAGTGAAATTCAAAGATCCAACCTCTATAGAAGCTTCTCAAACAAGTTTCCATCACTAAGTGACCGACAAGCTAGCAAAATGCATTCTTTGATGGAAGAACTTCATTACCAAGTTTTCTCTTTTGCTCCTAATTTTATTTATTCTAAGTTGAGAGCTGATTTAGCTCAAGTGGGTTTTCCTAGAGGTTTTTAGGCTTTTCTTCTATATCTTTCAAAAACAAAAAATATTCAAGTAATAATTTATTGCAAAATATGTTTTATTCTATCATTCAATTTCCAATTAATGTACCAAAATTATATAATCACTCAAAAATTCTAGTTCTAGAGAAAAAGAACACAAGCTCGTAATAAATTCAAAGAACAAAAATTTGGTTCTCAAAATATGGAACGCCACCAAACAAACAACAATGGGGAAGCTTCTTTTACTTGCCTTCCCTGTTTTCATCCTCTCATTGTGTCGCCAAACGCAAGTGCAACAAAGAAAACTATGAAAGCCAATTCAAATTGAAATCAACTTGGGCCACCTTAAGCTTTAGATCTCTAAGCATGGTTTTGAAAGGTTCCCATAATGCAGCAGTCTCTTCATCACACACCACAGCGCTTAAGCTCTCAAGCTCCGTGATTGAGTATGGCAAATCAGTCAATCTTGTGCAACCTCTGCAATTGAGATTTTCTAAACTACGCAACTCTCCCATGTTCTCTGGTAACTTACTAAGGCTTACGCAGTCAGAGATGTCAAGGAAGTTCAGTTTACTAAGACTTGTGATTGATTCTGGTAACTCTTCTAATTTAGTACATGAAGTAAGCCTTAGTGATTCCAGATTGACCAACTTCCCAATTCCTTCAGGAAGTGCAGAAAGTTTGTGACAGTTTGTGATACTTAGCTTCTTTAGGGAAACAATATCAGAGAGCCCAATTGGCAATTCCACCATATCACAGTAGTCAATGTTCATCTCCTCCAAATTTGGGAACACTTTTGAAACTTGAATGGTGCTATTTTTGAATGCTTCATTCACATTGCACATGAAAAAGGAGAACTTGTGTAGATTCTTCAGTTGCACTCCAGTGTTGCTCAAGAAGGGAATTGAAACCTTCTCTAATCTGATTCTTTTGAGACTAGACAGATTATCAAGCAGCTCAAAATTTTCCAAGTCAGCGCGATAGAACTCATAATTCGTTACTATCAGGACTTTTAGTTTATTCATTTTCTCCATGAACATTGGTAGCGACCGCTTCTTTTCTCGAAGGTTCAGCACTAGAACCTCAACCTCAGATGCCTGCAAGTTGCACCATTCTGAAGTGAATGTGTCATCTGCAAAAAAAAATTCAATAATTAGTGACTGATTATTCTCTCTCAATGTGGTACTCTGTACATCAATATAGAAAGATAAACATAGCCGGGGTGGATGCAAGTTGGTTGTTACAAGGCCATTGCCCCCACATTAATTTTTTTTACTTCATTATATTGAATAATTGTAATTTTTGTCCCCATAAAAAATAGATATTGTTCTCATAAAATATTTTTTAAAATTAAAGAAGTAAATAATTAGTACTAATTTTATTCTTTTATATTTATAGAAATTTAGGTATTTTAGTTTTTTTTATCATGAGATTGTGTAATTTATAAAAATATAAATTATTATTTTGCTCCCACTAAAAAGAAATTTTGGATCGGCGACTTAACATACCAGTTGATATGGATAGTGAGTGGGCTGCAATGTGATACTCATTCTGTGTAGTCCACCAATCGGGAAGATTGTTACCACTTACGTCAATAATCAGTCTATTCCTCTTCTTCATTAGTTCCTTGTTCGTTTGAAGGATAGCTAGGTCCCGAAGAAGACCATGTTGTGTAACATAGTGGTAATTATAGTCAATCGTGCCACTTGAAATATTCCTGATAAATGGAAAGAAATTACTTGTTCATAAGTTAATTGGTAGAAAAAAGCATGAACACCATTCTCTCCATCTAATAAAAAATTAACAATAAATTTGTAACAGCTAAAGAAGAAAGTACCAATTATGTTGTGTCTAGAATATTGGGTTTCACATTAAAAGTTTCTTGCTATTTTCCGGTCAAGCTTTTTTATATTTATTGACAAGTATACCTATAAACATGCAATTCGACTCGTTTAACTGATTTTCATGTTGTTCACTTATCAGAATCAATGATTCATCTTAGTAACCCGCATAATAAAGATCCACGTAAAAAGATCAGCATAGGGTTTTTGAAGTAAAACTCTAATTCTCAATAGCATAAGTAATTAGAGGAACTGTATTTAAATTTTGTCCAAAAATAAAAAACCTTATCCTAGGTTGTGGTGGAGCTATGGTTAGTTCACTCTTCAAATCCAAATAGTTTCCCAATGATGAGGAATGTCAAAGCTGAAAGCTTGAAGTGCCTTGAACCTAGAAGTTCGGATTAAGTATAACTATAAGCTCAATAAGATATTGGTCTCTCTCTTGTTCCCATGCACACAATTTAACAAATTCAACATATTTCTTTCCTCGTCTTCTGAATTTTGAATACTTTTCAAGATTATTTTTTATCGATTACCTAATAAATTACTTAATGAAAATAGGCTTTCTTTTCATTCATTTGTAAGGAAAGAGCTCGTAGCCAAGTGAGAGCTCTTGTGGTCCTTAATTAGAATTTACTAACTATAATGATATTTTTATTTATTATGATATTAATATAAAATAATTTTTGTCGAAAGTAATAACTAATTTTAGTTAGGAACCTCAACGTGCATAAGATACTAATTCTCTCTTCCCATCACTATTTATTCTATATTTAAGGGTCAATCAATATTAATTAGGAACCAATTAATTAAAAAACACAGATCGTTATCACCTGTGATAAACAAAACATTATGCTGGGGACTATAATGATATTTTACTATGTAATCTAATCATTAATTGTTATAATCATTAGTCTGATTTTGAATTGGTTTAATGCATCCCAATCAAACTCAAAAAATAACGTGTCATCTTTCAAGAAGCATTTGCCATACCTTGTGACAACAATATCAGCCATGTTCCTTTTGACGAGTTCATAGATATTCTCCATTGCGCTGTCATCATCTTCATCACGCAGTTCTGCCCATATATCAACAAGGGCAGCAGCAGGTATCCTCTGGGCTTCGGGGAATAAGCTTAGGTCCCTAAAACACTCAGCCACCTTAGGATCCAAGTCATCGAAGCTTTTTTGGAGACAAGTAAGCACATCTGCACTAAAAGCAAGAATTGGTTGACCCTTGGACAGTTTCTTAGCCCTGTTGTTCCAAGCCCACGGTGGTTCACGACTTAGTGATTTGCCAGTCACTATAAGTGCCAAGGGAGAACCACTGCACCCTCTCGCAATCTGCAATTTGTTTAGTGTGTTCAAATGAAATGAGAAATTGCAAATAAAAAAGGTTTAACATTTACCACCTATGGTTTTTTTTCATCATAAAACAGAAGTAAATAAAACTAGAACGTTTTGGGCGTTGAAAACCGGATGGTCTAACATCATCCACATTATCCAGTCCATGCGTTTTGTTGTATCTCACGTCTATCGCGAAAGCAATAGCTGTGCGGATAGTTTAGCTAACCATGGTTTATCTACTCCCGGTTTTTCTTGGTGGAGCTTAGTGCCGCCTTTTATTAAGGAGGCTTTCTATAGAAATAGAACTGGTTTACCCAGTTATAGATTTCATTGAAACTTTGTTTGAGGATTTATTCCTCTGTTGCTTTCTGTTTTGTACTTTGTTTTCCCTTTTTGGAATAAAATTGGAGCATGTTGCATAGGATTTCTAAGAGATTTAGTGTCAATCTAGTTGGGAATCTCTTGTTTTTATGCCTTGCATGACTCTTTTGTTTAAAAACATTGTTAAATAAATTGTTGGAGGAGTATTACTAAATTAGTGGAGTATTACTAAATTATGTTAAAATCTATCAATGTTTTCGAGATATAAATTCAAATTTTCATGACAATGTCACTGTCACGTGAAACTCTAATCCATTCTCCCTTGCATGCCAAATTTTACACACCACATTGTAAACATTGAAACTATGTGCTTAATTTGTAAAAGGTAAATGCTAACCAATGATGTGAGGAGGACATAAGTTATGGAATTCAAAATAAAAACTTATCAAAAAATGTCATTAATACATTTCTGTTATAATTTCTAATGTGTTTTTAATATGAATGTCAATTTAAACTTTCTATTTTGATTTATTTAATCAATGTACTTAGGAACTGATTACTCGTTAACGGTACCAGTTGTAATATAAATTGAGCAATAGAGTTTACCTTTTTGACAATATTCTCAGGAATGTCAGAGCTACTCTGATTCAGGGATGCAGAGTGGCGAAATAAATTTATAGCATCGACTTCGTTGAGTGATTTCAACACGTATGGCTGGTCAAATCCTCTAATTGTGATTCTTGAGGTCACTAGAATCTTGTACTTTGGGATCTGGAACACAAATTTGTCAACAAGAGACACTGATTCGGACGGAACATCATCCAGGACCAACAGTATTGGGTTTTTCCCAATCTGTTTCAGCAAATTTTCCAATTGATAAACTGCATCATCGTCACTTTGAAACTCTGGCACCTGGCAAGCATTGTGTTGAAACAGTCTCTGCACTATGGTATTTAACTTGGGCTTTTGCGCAAAGGTGATGAAGAATATGTTTTCCTTGAATATACCTAAACAAATCAGTCAATCAGTCAAATTTTAACATGTTTCGAGATCTGCATATTAGTTATAAAGCTCATGTTTATCATAATGTTTTTTATATTCAGGTGAGAAATCGTAATATCCTTTAATTCATTGGGTTAAAGATTAATTTTGCTCATTATAATCAAATATGAGTTTTTTTTGTTAAATAAGTCAATTTTTACTTATATAAACGCAATAAAACCTTATACTAGATCAATTCTTTAAATTTTATCAAACATGTTTGAACAAGTGAAAATATGACCATCACAAAAATATGATGAAAGCTTAGTAGGGCAATTATTTTAGATGTCATCAAGCACGTACGAAATACCTTTTTTTCACTTTCTAAAATGCTTTTGGTTCTCCTCACACATCAAAGTTCAAATTTTGTCTCAATAAAATCCACATAATAAATATTTACATTCAAAACTAACATATTGTCAAAGTAAAATTTGAATTATTCTAAAAAAGACCAGGAAATACTAAAGATGTATTAAAGTACCTATAGGTTTTGTACATTTTTTTCTCTCCTTCATTTACTTTATTCTATCTCGACTCATACATCTATTCCCCTAACTGATTAAAATCCATTTGTTGCATTCTAAGTCGTGACAAACACAAAACATTGATTTGTAGCAAATAAGGTATGTATTATTACTAAAAGTGACAACCTCTATGAATTATAACTTCTACTGAACTAGATTCAGGACTCAATAATATCTAGCAATGAAAATATATAAGCAGCTAATGATTACAGATCAATAGAAACAAAAAGATCCACAAACAAAACTTCCACAACAATAACAATACAAAGGCATGATGAGATCATACCATTAATAGATTAACATTAGCCAGTAAAAAAAAACATACCTTTGACTTCCTCATCACAACAAAACTTTTTAACCAACGTTGACTTCCCTGAGCCTGGTGTTCCGGTGACCGTGAGCACAGATCCAGCATGGTGGTGGTTATTCAGCAACTTGACCTTCATCTCCCTCAAATGAACATCCAAGCCAACCGTGAAAGCCGGAGGGGCCGGAGGCGAACACACGCCTTTCAATTCGGTCCTTCTCGGACCACTTTCCATAACTGTTGCATGAATCTCGGTCAGAATCACCTGGTTTTGTAACTCATTAGTTAGTATCAGACCTTGCATATCCAGATTGAAGTACAAACGGATCGACTCGTACAACGCCTCGAGTTCCTCTTGGTAGTTGGCCTTATAGCAGCAATTCCACCACTGGATTTCGGAGCACTCCATAACGAGTTTCTTCCCTTTCGCCAACTTATCTTTCAGCTCTTTCATTTCCTCGGCTGGTTTGTTCAATTGATTGTTAAGACCATCAATCTGTTTAGCCAACCTTCCTACTTTATTTAGGGTTGACTCTAAGGTTATCAGGGTGGCTCTGAACTTCACAGCCCTGTCTTTCACATTCACAACTTCTTTCAGCAGCTCATCAAGCAGTTTTCCAAGAACAGCATCCATAATCATAGCCATGAGTGCTGTCCACAACAAAGAAATTAACCAAAAACATCCAAAATCAGAAACTTTGATCTAGTATTTAGTTTGATTCAATTAGTTGAACAATCTGTCTGTTCGTGAGTTGTTGTAAATTCTTGCTACCTGACTTCAATTTTTCCGGATCAAAAGAAAAGAAACTTTGATCTAATGTTGGTGAGTGAGTCAAACAAACATAGGCTAGTTATATAAAAGGAAGGTATATAAAACTAAACTCAGAAATCAAGTTTCTGGGAAAATAACAAAAAGGACAGTGAATTAAAAAAAAAATACTTACAAAAATGCTCCAAAGATTCTTTCTAAGTCGATGTTATGTTGGAGAATCCAATTCCAGCTGTTTTTGTTGACAGTAATCACACCAATCAGGGAATATAGGAAATTATGGACGCATTGATTGTTGCTTCTCTTCAAATTGCAAGATTCTATTTTACTGGATTTGGATTTCTAGTATTTATTGCTTTTTTATTTTGACGAGGTCTTTCCACAGTAAACCGAGTTTCGTTTAACGATGATTATTAAAGCAGTTTTTTGTTTACTTTTCGGGTCAGTTAGGTCAACGATAACTTCAGCTATGGAGGTTTAAGTGCGTTCTAAATTCTAATGTTCACACGGGCATAGAATAGTTAAGACTTTGTCTAAATAACTGTGCTTATTATAAGTAATAAATAATTAGAGAAATTATAATTAATTTGCTCCTGAAAAATAATGACTCGTGCAAATTAGTTCCAAACAAAAAAAAATATATATTACTTTTGTTATCCCTGATCTCATCAAAGTTGGCAATGCCAATCCCTCAACTAATTTCTCCCTCTGTCAGTTAGACATTAAGGAAATGTTTGTTTGAGGGATACTTTTTTTAGTTTGGGGAATATTTTTTTAGGAATATTATTCTTGGTTAACTATTTGAATTGATTGAAATTATTTTTTATATTTTTAAGAATGATTAAAGTATGTGTTTAATTGAATGATTTTTTTTAAGAATATATATTATTATTATTATTATTATTATTATTATTAAAATGTTTATATTATAAAAGTCGACCATAAATCAAATTATAGATGTATTAATTGGATAAGAACAAAATTTGCGGAATCAAAGAAAATTTAAGCAGGTATGATGAAGGAACACTGAGAGAATAGTGAGATAATGATTAGTAAGAGAATATATATGAATTTTTACTTATGAAGAGGTCTTCATATCCCATTAGAATAATTTTTCTCCATTTTCTTTATTGGAACTAAATATTAGTAAAACGTGAGATTATGTTATTCATGAAAATAAAATATATCCTAATTAATTTTTTTATGGCCTCATAACAAATAAAGGATAATTTTTTTCTGTCTCTTATCCTCCAGAATAACGAAATAGTCCGTGAAACAAACTCCTCTTAGGCTATGTTTGGTCAATTTTTTTATACTTAAAAGCTACTTTTAAATTTAAGCTAGAAAAAAGAACTTAATAAGTAAAATCTGTTTGTCCATTTTTTTATTTTAATTTAAAAGATTCTTTTAAATTAAAAGTTGTTTGATAATTTTTTTTTAAAATATTTAGTTTTATTCAAAAATAATTATTTCTTCCAATGAAAAAGTATATTTATAAAGTAAAAATATTGTGTATAAGTAATTTAATTTACATAACCTTGTTTTGTTGATATTGAAAAATATTAATTTAAAGCAATAATTTTTAATAATTTAAATTTTGTTTTGATTATATTTTAGTAATAATTTAAAAATATATAAGTTACTTGCATTGAAATTAGTCCGCATTACAGCAATTTGAAAGTTTTATTAAGAGGTGAAAAAGTGATATACATGAGAATTGAATGCACATCTTCTAATAAGTTAGCAAAAAATTAAGGAAAAATGATTAGATTAGATATTATCTCTCTTTTTTTGTTTATTTTGATTCTTTATATTTTAAAAAATTTATTTTGATGATTTATTCTAAGTAAAAAATTTAAAGTAGTTCTTCTGCCAAAGGTACCGCCAAGGTAGATTTAATATATAATTATTGATAATATATAATTATTGACAGCGAAAAATCTTCATAAAATATAATTTTTTTTCTCTCGAAACATCTTCATTCAAATGCAAGAATGCAGAACAAAAACAAAATCCAAAACAAGTCAAGAACCATAAATCAACAACCCAAATCACAAATCAAGAACCCAAATCACAATCCCCAAAATCGGTGTTGCCAAAGATTGCAAAGGAACCAGAGAAAGATTTGAGTGAATTGTTTAGTGATGTACGGACTTCGGTAATTAAGAACTATGAAATGAGATGAAGCGGTATGAAACGAGCAAAAGAAAAACTATCTGAAAGAGAGAGCTTTTCTGATTAAGAGAATTTTAATGACAAAAATTACCAATGGTGATGAAAAATTTGTCAATGATGCTTTAATTTCTTGTAGGAGAAGAGAAGAAAAAAAAGGTGAGCCCCTGGAGTGTTCCATCACACTTTGTGCTTCCTGCTTGGGTCCGCCAATGGCAACATACAGGTGGCAAAAACATACGCTTGATGAATCACCCTTACTTGCTTTGCTGACTACAAGGGTACAAAACAACAACATCCACTGGTTTGTGATTTTTAATTTGGGAATTAGGTTTATCATTTTCAATATGGGAATTTAAATTTGAATTTGCTTGTTTTGTGGCAGCTAAAATCTGCCCGTATCTAAATACTGTTTAATTGTATTAAGGGTTTGCTTATTTTATGGTGGCTAAAAGTTGTCCATTCTCCTATCTGAATACTAATTAATTGCATTAACTTTAAATTAGTAGAATGACCTTTTCGAATCATTTTGAAAAGATAAAAAATTAAAATAATTTTTTTAAAAAATAAAGGATAAAAAGGTCATATGATTAAAAGTTAAATAAAAGTTATTTTTTTCATTTTCTCTTTGTTAAAAATAAGTTACTTTTTTTCAATAACTTTTACTAAAATGTGTTAGATTCAACTTTTTACTTATAAAGAGAATTTAAGCTAAAAAAAATTTGGTCAAACACACCCTTAGACTTGACACGCATGGTAAGTATATTAGTTTGTTTGACCGTTTAAAAATTATCAAATAATAATATTTTGACACCTTAATATCTCACCAACAATTTTTATTTTTTTATCTCTTTATTCTTATCATCTATCATATATATTTTTCTCTTTTTTTTTTTTACTCTCATTAGATGTCTACTGGCATCTAGGTGGCAGAATATATTTTTTCCAAAAAACTAAATATCTTCCCACCTATCACTGTCGCAAATCGATGCCATGGAATTAGTTATAGAGTGATAATTCCTATAAATAAATTTGATGTCACTATTTTCATTTCATTCTTCAATTTAACCGTGGATGTCATTTGTCAGGCAAAATATATTTTTATTTTTACTAAATGCATAATTTTATGTTTGTTTTTTTAGTAAAAAGAATGTTACGATTAAGGTAATATTTTTAACTTTGATTCTTGATATTTTGTTTCAGTACTTAATAAATTAATGATTTTTTTATTTCCTAGTAAATTTTATTCATTTTATATTAGTTTTTATTTGAAAAGAAATTAATAACAAATGAATAAAATTTATTAGGGACCCAAAATAATTTTTTTAATTTATCAAAGACTAAAAAAAATATCAAAGATAAAAAATAAAATTATTATTTTATTAGAATATCAATACAATTTTTTATTTACTAAAAAATAAAAATTAAATTCACAAATTTATCTGAATTAAAAATATATTTTAGCTTTTATAAATATTACTTTTGTCCCTGAAAAATAATGGCTCGTGCATTATTAAAAAAAAAAAACATATTACTTCTGTGATCCCTGATCTGATCAACGTTGTCAGTGTCAATCCCTCGATTAATTTCTCCCCTTGTCAGTTAGACTTTAAGAGAATACTATGTCAAGTATGAGACTTGGCCCGCGTAGTAAGTAAAGGAAGTCGTTTTGTTGGACCGTTTATAAACTAAATATATTAATTTTTTTTTTATTATAAATTATCTTGTTTGATAATTATTCATTTTCATCCCTTCCTTTTTGTTTCATATTGCTCAATAGTATGTAATATGCATTTACTTAAAAATTATTAGTTATTGTTAAAAAAAATTCTATAAAATTACTATTACTAAAAGAGTTAATAGTCATTCTATTTTAATTTAAATATTTAGTTGAGATATTAATGCTACACGTGTGTGTATTGATAGAAGTAAACAGAAAGAAAAATTTTCATAGAAAAAATAGAGATATGTGACCTGCTAGGAAGACTATATAAGAATAAAGGTATAAAAAAATAATATTGGGTTTTAAAAAAGTATATGAATAAACTCATAAAAAATATTTCTTGCATTAATAATGTAAATTATTCTTCATAAAAAAAATAGTCAACCAACCCCGTGTCCTAAATTGAATAATAGGTATATAAAACTTTAGCTTCAAACAAAAAATTAACTATTCATAATAAAATTATTCAAAACTGTTATAAATATTTTTTTATTTGACACTCGTTAATGAGTTCTTTAATTCAAATAGTCTTAATATATTTTTAATTAATTTATTGTATAATTAATATATTTTTGTAAAAAAAAGTTAATAATAAATAATATTTTTAAATTTATGCTGAATTCAACATGTTATTAATTAAGCTCAATTGCATTTTTTATCCCTATATTTTTAGTTTTTAGAAATTTTATTTCAACAAATTTATTCGGTACATTTTACCTTCAACTTAAAAAAAAACTTGTGAATTTTGTTCTCTGTCATTTTACTCCTAACATAATTGTATGTTTTACTCGAACTTTTAATTATTATTTTTTTAAATTTTACCCCTAATTTTTGTACTTATTAATGGATAAATGATTGGGAGTAAAATTCACAAGTTTTTTAAAAATTAAGGATAGAATATGTCAAATTAAAAAGTTGGGGATAAAAATGTAATTAATCCTATTAATTATTAATTATTATTTCTATTTTTATTAAGTGAAGAATATAAACTTCTTTAAGAATTAATTAAAGTATATTGATAATATAAAAAATATTTTTTGTATTAGTTAACAAATAACTATGGTTTTTTTTTCTAAATTACAAATAAATATGGCTATATTATTACACATAAATAAATATTTCTATTTACAGTATTATCTTTTCAATATTGTTTGTTTATTACTTATATGTCATATTATAAATTTAATGTGTGTAGTTAAGTTGACAATACATGTTAAGTTTGTGGGAGAAAATCTGAGTTCGATTCTCACAAAATACCTCTTGAGGAGGGACAATAAGCTTTAGTTATGATTAAGACCTCAATCGACAATTAGTCGCATAGTCAACCCAATGGGTTGAAGTTTGTGGAGATACTATAGGGGGCATCAAATGTCTTAATTATGGTGATTACCAATTTAAGGGGGAAAAAAATCTAATAACAATATAATGCCAAAAGAAAAAATATAAAAAAAATAAAAAATAACAAAGAAAAGAAAGTAAAAAAAAAAAAGAAAGGAAAAGATAAAAAGGAAAAAATAATAAATAAATGTTAAAAGAAAAAATAATGTAAAAAGTATAAAAAAACATGTATTTATAATAGAAAACATATGAGCTATTAGATTAGTTGCACATATTTGTTTTAATGTTGAAAGTTATATTTTTAAAATTGAAAGTGGGATATATTTTTTAAAATTGAAAGTTAAAATGCCTTTTTTAGTTAAATGGTTGACTAATTATATTTAATAATATTTTAATTGTTATATAAAAAATTATGAAATTCAATAATATAATAATTTTAAGAGAAGTGATGCATGTATAATAATTTATACAATATTATATTCTGTGTTAATCTCTCTCCTTTATCCTATCATTTATTACATTTTAAATGTAAATTATTTTCTTTTTCTCTCTTAGTTGTATATTTCATTGTACAATTTGTTGTACAAGTCTGTAATTTTAATTACCCCAAAGTATTGAAACAGTAATGTAAGACTCTATTGCCTTTATGATGAACCCTTATTTGATTGTATTTGGACTCCAAATTTTATCCCGTTATGTCTTCTAGTTATTACTTTATTTTGTTTTGTAGAGGTCATGTGTATGTGTTAAGTGTGAAAAATTGAACAAAGAAGCTGATAAAGAGACAAGAGCACAAAAGAGATGAAAAAGGAAAATTTTGAGTATTTTTTACTAAGCATGGCTCATGCTGAATCAATGCCCCAAATCCTCGTAGAAGGTCATGCTAACCCAACACGTCCCGTGCAATGCTACAACTTATTTTAAACTTTATAAATAGAAGTGTAAGAGGTCTTTTAGGTTATGCTTTATTTCTTACAAACAACAATAGCTCTTAAGAGGAAATTTGCACCGAGAACAATTGGAATATGAATATGTAATGGATTCTTTTTATCTTTTTTATTTCTAATACAATATTGTATGTTGTTTAGCTATTTTGTGACCATGATTGATTAAACCCCTTAGAACTCGGATTGTGATGTAAGTGCATCCATGTACTCTAATTTCTCTTTTTAATAAAGTTCTTTGACGTTATTCAAATTGATTCTATCTTTCTATTGCTTTTACTTTTATAATGGAATTGATCACTCTTATTATTAGTTAATTGTGTATTAGTGACTATCTTCTTGTAATTAACTAACCTATACAATGGTATAGTTCATAAAACTTGCATGACCAAACTGGTGACACGAATTCCCTTTTTACAAACTTCTCTAATATTCATCTTTAATCCTAAATAAAATCTCAAATGATAAATGCAGGATTGATTCAGCAAGAAAGAGTATTCTCAAACCTTGACCATAGGCTGACAATTAAAATAAGAGGTATTATGCAATTAATTGGTAATTGAAAGTTCTTAAACAAAATAGGAATTACGGGAAAAATGGTGCGATTCGGAAACTATTATCCAAAATCATAATTTGAGTCACTTCTCTTCGTAGGTATCTCTAAATGAAATTATTATCTTTCATTACTTTTATTTTCTTGAACACAAGCACAAATAATCCCCAAACTTAAGATAAAAATCCAAAATTATTTAGTTTATGCGATTCAGATTATTTAGAAACACAATTAGTCTCTAGGGTACGATATCTAGACTTTCGAGTCAACTGTTGCTATTGCTATTGCATACGTTACACTTACCTTTAGTGTGAGTGAGAACAATCTATTTAGTGGAAGAACTTGTGTTTAGTTCTTATCATGTGTGAAATTCTTTTGGGCCAGCAACAATAACACATTGTAAGCAAGGTTAATCTATAATCTAGTGGGTTGGGAGATACTCATGATCTTTGACACAGGACAAAAAAAAAGTGATTTTAATTAATTTTTTTATTTTAAATTTAAAATTAATAATATTAAATATTATTTATAACAATATAATCTCGTAAAAAAAAGAAGAAAGAAAAAAGCTTAGCATCTTAGTTTTTTAAATTCGTTACAGACCTAATAGTCTACCCAACAAATTTGAAGGGCAAATTTATGGATTGGGTTGGGCCTATGTTAGTTGTATTTGAAAACGCTAAAAAAATGTAAGAGTGCTGCTAGGTGCACCCAACACTTGATGTGAAAAGGTCGTAATACCCTTGGGTAATTTTTTTAAAAAATGCGTGACTCTCTCTCCCGTTACTCTTTCTCTCCGTTGCAGTTTCTTCTTCTTCTTCTTCTTCCTCACACAGCCCCTTTGATTCTTCTTCTTCCTCACACAACCTTTGATTCTTCTTCTTCCTCAGAGCCATTTTCATATTGTGTTGGTGACCTCTTAGACCTGTCTTTCTCGCGCTACCTTCTTCTTCTTCCTCGTTTGGTTCTTCTTCTTCTTCCTCAGCCACGAACCATTGTTGCCGTGAAGAGGAGCTTGCGTTTGATTCTTGTTCTTCTTGTTGCCGTGAAGAGGAGCCACGAACCACCGTCCACCGTCGAGGGAGCGTCGACCATGGAGGTAAGCGCCACTATCCTCTGTTTCCGCCATTGATGTCAGAGTAAGGAAGCTTGGAGGAGTTTACGGATCAAGTGATCCGTAAGTGTATTTCGGATCAAGTTGATCCGGAAAAAGCTTACAGATCACTTGATTCGTAAACTATGCAGACATAGTTTACGGATCAGGTTGATCTGTAAGAAACTTCCGGATCAAGTTGATCCGTAAGTTTCTTACGGATCAACTTGATCCTCAAGAGTGTGAAACAGCTTACGGATCAAGTTGATCCATAATATACTTGAAATTCTGATACCAATGACAGATGTCGTACCGGATGTCACGACATCACGCTTCAGAACATGCAGATTATATTTGACAGTATGAACAGATTAAACAAGTAAATAACACAAGAGAATTGTTAACCCAGTTCGGTGCAACGTCACCTACATCTGGGGGCTACCAAGCCAGGGAGGAAATCCACTAAAATAGTGTTAGTTCGAAGATCTAACAGCCACTGTTTACAACCTTCTCACCTAACCACTACCCATGCAACCTCTACCTAAGAGCCACTCTTAGATATGAGAACCCCTCTCACTCCCTCTCAATCACTCTCCCGTGTTTACAAATAAATCAAAGACACACCAGAGATTGCTCTCTGAACAATAGAGATCAACTCTACACACTCAGGTCCAACACTTGATGTTAGGGTAACATCAAGGTGG
The DNA here is from genome assembly GCF_000004515.6 of Glycine max. Lineage (NCBI taxonomy): Eukaryota > Viridiplantae > Streptophyta > Magnoliopsida > Fabales > Fabaceae > Glycine > Glycine max. The sequence goes on from NC_038253.2 coordinate 20,484,810, forward strand.
CTCACAAAACACTCAAGTCCCAAAACTCACAAAATAACTCTTCAATCTCGGACTTGGTGGAAAACTCGTGCAGCCTTCATGTTTATATAGCAGTGTGTGTATCTGGGCTACAACAACTTGCGCTGGATAAGATCTATCATTCTCCTGAAAAATCTGCACTTAAAGATCTAAAAGATAAAGTTTGATCTTTTAGTTTTTATCTTTAATCTTTAATCCCTGAACGAACTATTCAAGTTTGTAATTCGAACTTTAATTATCTTTTAATTCGTTCCTAAAGATAGATCGCCAAATCTGTTGCTAACTGCACATTAATCTGTTAAAGATATAACAGATTTATGTGTCCAGTATTTTCGGGCAGGATGTCCTGGACATCGTATCCGACATCGTGGATCCTGCAGCTTCAATTCTTCATTTGACATTTTATCTTGCCTTGTGCATTGTGCAGCCCAATCTGATTCCTTGACATAACGTTGGACATCATGTGCAGCAACTCCAGCTTTCCTTCATTGTCTAAGTGCTTATGTTTTAACAAAATTTTAGCCAATCTTTTAAAACTCAGTAAAGCTAAGCACTAACAATCTCCCCCTTTGGCAAATTTTGTCTAAAACATACTTAGACACTTCCTGAGCAGGTACGAGCAGTTATGCAAGTGGGATCAGCAACTTTCATTATCAGAGTAATCAAGCACAGCGGTATCTGTAGTGGCGACAGCAAAATTCTGCAAGTTGCAAGTCGTTTCCAGGATGTCAAGACATCTCACGTGACATCAGCTTTCTGCTCCCCTGTCTCCATGCTCCTACTGCTGTGAAGCAGTTCACTGCGGCATCTTCTATCAGCTACTAGTTTTAGTAGCTTACAACAATCATAATCAGCAGCAGTAGTATAAATGCTACTCCCCCTCAAAATCATATAACTACTACTCCCCCTCAAAATCATAAATCATGCATAATATAATATCCTACTACTCCCCCTTTTTAGACAGAATTTGGCAAAAGTAGAATGCATGAAATTAATGTGCAAATATTACAGACCAATAACTAGTAAAAGTAAAAGTAAAAATAAAGGTCTGATGGTCATGGGGTGGCATCAGAATCATCATCATCTGATTCTGTATCCTCTGCTGCATCTTCTTCTTCCTCAGCTGCTTCTTCTTCTTCCTCAGCTGCTTCTCCATCATCAATGCCACTGTCTGAGAGTCTTTTGATCAGGCGTTCCAGCTCCATTTTCTTCTCTGTGGTGGCTTTGATGGTTGCTTCCAGCACCTTGCATGTGTCCTTGAGTTCAGCAATCAAAGCATCCTTGGACACAGCACCTGAAGCAGCAGCGTTCCCTGATGTCGAGACAATGTCTGGGACATGTGTCCCCTCAAACAGTTTGTAATGCAGGGACAGAGCAGATTCTCTCTTCTTCACAGAGTCAATGTTGTTTAAAATATTGGGATGTTGACTCAACATAATGCCACACAATACAGTTGGGAAGGCAATGGGTAATTTGACAGCAAAAGATTCTGAATGCTTAACAGTTTGATCAAAAATATAGTTTCCAAAATTAAATTTGGACTTGGTTCCAACAGCATACAGAAATTTACCCAAACCTGTGGCAACAGTGGAAGTATGATTGGTGGGTACCCAGTTTGCAGTGCCAATCCTATGCAGGATTGCATACTTCACACTTAGCTTCCCTGCAGAAAGCTTCCCTTTCTTTGGCCAATGCTGGACTTGTTTGGCAGTGATTTCCTTGGCAATTTGATGCTCAGAAACAGCAATATCCACCACTCCTTCAGTTGGTCTGCCCAGGTATTTGTTGATTACAGCAGGGGAGAATCTAACACATTTTCCTCTGACAAACACTTTCTGATACTCATCACTCTTTCTGTTTGTTATGTCAGAGGGAATGTTGACAATGAATTCCCTGACTAGACTTTCATAGCAATCTCCCAACTTGGTGACAGTTTTCAGCAGTCCAGCAGCCTTGATGAGGTCCATGATCTCCTTGCAATCCAAGGCATCTCTTCCCAGTTCTCTTTCTAAGGCAAGTCTGCGTTGATATACAAATTTCCACCTTTCAACATTGCCAATGGAGTGGAATGAAATGTTGTCCAATGGTGCATCAGGGACATTTCCAGGCACCTTTTTCCCTGATTTCTTGGCCCTCTTGATGTCGGGAACATCTAGTTCGACATCATCATCAGAATCAGATGAGGAAATTTCTTTCCTCTTCTTGGAAGGGATTGCAACTTTGCTCCATCTGGATGTGGTAGGAGTGATTGGAGTGCTCTTCTTCTGTGCCATAGTTTTGATTCGTCCAGACCTAGTAATGGGGGTTTTTCCCTTTCTGCTTTGTAATCTTTCTGCAATGCCAGGTGCCAACTTGTTGGCAATGGGTTCCTCATCAGATTCTACTTCTTCTAGGTCAATGAGGTCACCTGGAGCAGGTTCTGGTGCCCTTGGTGCAGGGGTCTCCTCTGTGGCTTGATCCTCTTCCTCTGTTGATTCCTCTTTACTGGATGAAGAGAGGACTTCAGCATTTGGGGTGGAAGATGTTGGAACATCTTTATCAGCATCAGGGACAGAAGCATTTTTCAGAATGCTACTCACAATACTGCAGATCTTCTTATCCATCTCCGTGTCTACTTCCCTAGGACTTGTTGCAAGGCTAGGGTTTTCAGAAATCTTCACTCCCTGTTGTCTTTTGGGGACCAGTTTCTCAGGAATAGGGGCTTGACCAGGAATCATTTGTATGGGTTGGATATTGAATTCAGGTTGTTCCTGGTTTGATGGTGCTTTGGTGGATGATGGAGATGATGGTACAGAGGGTGAACCAGGAGATGAAGTTTCTTTTGGTGAGGTAGCCATGGAGAAGCAGAGCCTTTGGAGTGGTTTCGTGAATCTCTGAGAGGTGTTGGGGAATGCTGATGAAAACGAGATTACCACGAAAATATGAGTTTGAATGAGGAATGTAGAGGGACGTGTGAAGCAACGGTTGAATTTGTTTTGGCCCAGTAGTGAACGCGCTATTAACGTTTGAGCACGTTCAGATAAAAGTAATTGCTATAAATCCTCTAGCAGACAAATGCCCAGCTTGCCCCTCAGTTTTTCAAACTGATTTGCATCCAATGCCTTTGTGAAAATATCTGCTATTTGTTCCTCAGTGTCAACATGCTTCAGTGTGATAACTTTATCATCAACAAGATCTCTAATATAGTGATGTCTAATGTCAATGTGCTTGGTTCTGCTGTGTTGAACAGGATTTTTAGAAATATTAATAGCACTCAAGTTGTCACAGTACAATGTCATGACATCTTGTTCGACATTGTACTCCTTAAGCATCTGCTTCATCCAAACTAGTTGTGAACAGCTGCTTCCTGCTGCAATATACTCTGCTTCTGCAGTAGATAGGGACACACAGTTCTGCTTCTTGCTGAACCATGAAATAAGATTGTTGCCCAAATAGAAACATCCACCAGAAGTGCTTTTTCTGTCATCTGCACTTCCAGCCCAATCAGCATCACAATACCCAACCAGCATTGAATCTGAACAATGGCAGTACATAATCCCATAGTCACTGGTGCCATTTACATATTTCAGAATTCTCTTTACTTGATTCAAGTGACTTATCTTAGGGTTGGCTTGATATCTTGCACAAACACCTACTGCAAAGGTGATGTCAGGTCTGCTTGCTGTTAAATATAGTAAGCTCCCAATCATGCTTCTGTACAGACTTTGATCAACACTGGTGCCAGCTTCATCTTTTGACAGCTTCAAGTGAGTAGGTGCAGGTGTTCTTTTATGGCTGGCATTTTCCATCCCAAACTTCTTGACAATGTTCTTTGCATACTTGCTTTGTGAGAGGAATATGGAGTCTTCCATCTGCTTCACTTGGAGTCCCAGAAAATAAGTCAGCTCTCCAACAAGACTCATCTCAAATTCAGATTGCATCTGTTGGACAAAATGTCGAAGCATCTCATTCGACATCCCTCCAAACACAATGTCATCAACATATATCTGTGCTATCATCAAGTTTTCAGCATCTTGTTTGACAAAGAGAGTCTTGTCAATTCCTCCCTTCCTATACCCTTGCTGAGTAAGGAACTCTGTTAGCCTTTCATACCAAGCTCTTGGAGCTTGCTTCAATCCATAGAGAGCCTTCTTGAGCCTGTATACATGATCTGGATGAGTTGGATCTACAAATCCCTTTGGCTGCTCCACATAGGCTTCTTCATTCAGGTATCCATTCAGAAACGCGCTCTTCACATCCATCTGGTACAGCTTGAATTTGAGGATGCAAGCTACACCAAGTAACAATCTGATGGACTCAAGTCTAGCAACAGGGGCGAAAGTTTCATCAAAGTCTACACCTTCAATCTGAGTGTAGCCTTGAGCAACAAGTCTGGCCTTGTTTCTGGTTATAACACCTTCTTCATTGGTTTTGTTCTTGAAGATCCACTTGGTGCCAATCACATTAGTTCCCTCGGGTCTAGGAACTAGCTCCCAAACTTCATTCCTTTTGAATTGCTCCAATTCTTCTTGCATAGCATTGATCCAGAACTCATCAGTCAGTGCCTCCTTCACATTCTTTGGCTCAGTTTTGGAGACAAAACATGAATTGGAGACAATCTCAGACTCTCTTGATCTTGTAATGACTCCTCTGTTTGGATCTCCTATAATCAGCTCCTTGGGGTGCATCTTCTGGATTCTAATGGAAGGACTCTTCTCAGGTTGATTGATGTTTGGTTCATCTGTAGCAGAATCAGAGTTTTCTGCATTTTCTGCATTTTCTGCACTTTTAGCTGTATCTGCTACATTGTCTCCCGATGTTCTGACATCGTCTTCGACATCCTTCTTTCTTGCTGGAGTTAGATCATCAACAACCACATTGATGGATTCCATCACAGTTCTGGTTCTGGAATTGAATACTCTATATGCTCTGCTGTTTGTAGAGTATCCCAAGAATATTCCTGCATCACTCTTGGGATCCATCTTTCTCCTTTGCTCTCTATCTGCCAAAATGTAACATGGACTTCCAAAGATGTGGAAGTGCTTGACAGTTGGCTTCCTCCCTTTCCAGATTTCATACAGTGTAGTTGGAGTCCCTCTTCTAAGTGTGACTCTGTTGTGGATATAGCATGCTGTGTTCATGGCTTCAGCCCAGAAATTATAGGGAAGTTCTTTGGCATGAAGCATGACCCTAGCAGCTTCTTGCAAAGTCCTGTTTTTCCTTTCAACTATGCCATTTTGTTGTGGTGTGATGGCTGCAGAGAACTCATGAGTGATGCCTTCAGATGTGCAGAATTCAGTAAACTTGCTGTTTTCAAACTCTCTGCCATGGTCACTCCTAATTCTCTTGATGACACAGTCTTTTTCTCTTTGAAGTCTTAGACTCAATTCTTTGAATACTTCAAAGGTGTCTGATTTCTCTCTGATAAAGTTGACCCAGGTAAATCTGGAGAAATCATCCACAACAACATAGGCATACCTCTTTCCTCCAAGGCTTTCAACTTGCATAGGCCCCATCAAGTCCATGTGAAGTAGTTCCAGCACCCTGGAAGTGATCTGATGTTGAAGCTTCTGGTGGGACATCTTGACTTGCTTTCCAATCTGACGTTCACCACAGATTCTGCCTTCTTCTATTTTCAGATTGGGAATGCCTCTAACAGCACCTTTGTCAATGATATTCTTCATGCCTCTTAAGTGCAGATGTCCAAATCTTTGATGCCATATTTTGACTTCATCTTCTTTGGAGGATGGACATGTGGAGGAGTAACTGGTTTCTTGAGGTGTCCATAGGTAGCAGTTGTCCTTTGATCTGCTGCCCTTCATTAGAACTTCATTCTTCTCATTTGTCACCAAGCATTCTGACTTTGTGAAGTTTACATTGAATCCTTCATCACACAACTGACTGATGCTGATCAAGTTTGCAGTCAGTCCCTTCACCAGCAGTACTTTGTTCAGACTAGGAAGTCCATCATGGACTAGCCTTCCCATTCCAGTGATCTTTCCTTTAGAGCCATCTCCAAATGTCACATAGCTGGTGGAGCAAGGTTCAATGTTCACCAGGAATTCTTTAACTCCTGTCATGTGTCTGGAACAGCCGCTATCTAGGTACCAATCTTCCTTAGCTGATGCTCTAAGTGAAGTATGAACAACAAGACTAACAATCTTGTGTTTTGGAACCCACACCATCTTCCTTCCGCTGCTGCTACTTTGAGTTCCATGATGTGGATGGCCATGTAGATGATAGCAAAAGGGCTTTATGTGACCAAACTTGCCACAGTAGTGACACCTCCACTTCTTTCTTTTGCTCTTTTTCTGCTGCATTCCATGATGTCGAGACCGATGTTGTGACATCGTGGCTCCAGTGCTGTTTTTGGCAGGAACAAATTCTGTTATGGTTATTCTGCCAGCAGATTTATGATTAAACCCAAGTCCTCTCTGGTTTCCAACATTCTTCCCAAGCTGTAGCACCTCATCAAGCATATCTGAGCCTTTATTCAGCATCTTTATTGATTTTGTCATGTTTTCCAGTTTAGAGTTCAGAAAACCAACTTCTCCTTTAAGCTCAGAGATCTCCTCTTCATGTGCCTCCTTCTCAGCCTCCAGATTTGCAATGACCTTCTTCAGTTGTGCTTCTTGCTGAAGAATCTTCTCACTTTTGATGCATAGTTTTCTATAGGATATAGCAAGCTCATCAAAAGTGATTTCAATATCACTTGAATCTTCATCAGATTCAAATCTCCCAGTGAGAGCATTCACATCTCTGTCAGAATCACTTTCTTGTTCACTCTCTGTATCATCAGACCGACATACAGAAAGTCCTTTCCTCTGCTTCTTGAGATGGGTGGGACATTCAGCTTTGATGTGCCCATAGCCTTAATCCCTGAACGAACTATTCAAGTTTGTAATTTGAACTTTAATTATCTTTTAATTCGTTCCTAAAGATAGATCGCCAAATCTGTTGCTAACTGCACATTAATCTGTTAAAGATATAACAGATTTGTGTGTCCAGTATTTTCGGGCAGGATGTCCTGGACATCGTATCCGACATCGTGGATCCTGCAGCTTCAATTCTTCATTTGACATTTTATCTTGCCTTGTGCATTGTGCAGCCCAATCTGATTCCTTGACATAACGTTGGACATCATGTGCAGCAACTCCAGCTTTCCTTCATTGTCTAAGTGCTTATGTTTTAACAAAATTTTAGCCAATCTTTTAAAACTCAGTAAAGCTAAGCACTAACAATACTTACGGATCAACTTGATCCGAAAGACATCCATACGTCCGCGACAGTAAACCACCATCTGCGTACCTCGTTTGCCGCCACCGGCCATCGCAATGCTCGACGCTGGTAGATTCATCTTCACCGCTGTGTTCAACGCTGGTACCCCCACGAACCAGAGGCAATGCTGCACGAAAAAGAGAAAATGAGAAAAGCACATCGTTTCTGAAAATGGAGGTAAACAACATTTCTGAAAAAAAATTACATTTTTAAGAAAGAAAAAAGCTAGGGACATTTTTTCCATTTATAAACTTTGCTGGGTGCACCTAGCAACACTCAAAATGTAAAATTAAAATGCAACAATTGAACCCAACGTGAACCGAACACGCAATCTTCTGATCTGAAGTCAGACGCGCCACGGATCCACATGTTAATAATTACTATATATTTTAATATAAATATACTATGCTCTAGTAAAAAGTTATTTTACCTCCATTTCTATTAGACTAATACGACGTAGATCTAATTATCAAAAAAAGAAGGAAAAAAAAGTCGTAGATCGTAAGAGTTTAATCAATGGACGTTATTTCTTACCTATCACAACCTTATATACTAAGGACCATATAACCAAATGGAAGATAGGTAGATCATGTTAGGGCAAATTTACGAAGGAGGGTTTCTTTTAGAAACTATTTACGGAATGGGGTCTCATCTATAACAAATTACGGAGGGGGTCGGTTTCTTACGTGGGTGCCGCCATTGACACTGGCGGGAAGCTTGAACCGCCAGTGCCAATGGCGGGATAGGGGTTGACAGGGGCTGACTAGGAGAGAGGGAGAGAGGGTACCGCCAACAGCTTCTGCGGGATAGGGGTACCGCCATTGGGTGTTGCAGGATAGGGGGAGATAGAAGAGAGAGGGTGTCCCGCCCTTGGAGCTGGCGGGATAGGAGAGAGAAAGTGGGTGAAGCTAGTCCCGCCCTTGGAGCTGGCGGGATCATACATAATCATAGTCCCGCCCTTGGAGCTGGCGGGATCATAAGCCTACGTTGCAATTCAAAATATGATCAATGCACTCACACACATTAAGGTATCTGCAGTTTTTTTTAACTAATGTAAATTTTTTTATAATAGTGGTCTGTCACTTTGATAAACATGATGTATTAAAAATTGAAGTTTTAATCTTAAGCATCATTTTTTTATAATTATAATCTAATGATTAAAATTAATTTTTCTCATTTTTCATTTAATACATCTTCATCATATAAAGAGAAATAGAGAGATAATAATGATTGTGCATTATCACTATAAAAACTCCTAAATGTTTATTTTTCCAAAATGTCGAAGCAGGAAAAGGCAAATCAAGAAAAAGGTGAGGCTCCTTATCTTTTTCATGGTTTAGCTTTTTATTTAGAAGACTGAAAACATTTTTGTGGGAATCAAACTAAAAAATTATTCTGTTCAAAGAAGATGGAAAACAGAAAAAATATACTCTTTCATGCACAAATTAAACAATTGTTTTCTCATTTTTTTTTTTATCTTTTTTGTTTTAATTTTTTTTATAATTTTAAACACATTTTTTATTCTTCTTTCTATACAACTAAACAAGAAGAGAACAATACTAATTTTCTTATCTTTTATTTCTTTCTTATCATACAATTTGAAAAAAAAGCATTTATATATTTTCTATTCCTTTTCCTTCCTTATTTTTCTCTTCTTACACTTTTTTCCCATAAATCAAACATACAGTTTTCTATATAATAATAATAATTTTAAACCACTCCAGGTGGACAGGTTTGATGGGACTGAAGCTTGGAGAGTGATGCTGAATGATGAGACTCAAGCCTGATCTGATGCAGCTAGGGTTCACATGCACTGAATTTTTTTTTATGCAGACTAGGGAGGAGAATAGGGCACTGTATTGGATAGGGAAATCAGAAATCACATGCATCTAGGAGGTGACTTCCATACAGAGTTACTTTAATAATGGTGTATAAATTTGCGTACGTAGCTTTTTGCTAAAAAATTTCTTTAAATAGAGCAAACTTCAATCACACTCTGCACTTGCATAAATTTGAGACTGAAGAGAGTATTGTGAAAGAGGAAGAAAGAGTTTTGAAGTTTGATTCTATAGTAAGTAAGGATGTTTTATATTTATTTAATTAAAGTTTTCTTTCATTTTGTTTATTTATGATGTACAAATTTTTTATTTTGAAGTAACAAATATTATGGTTAGAATGAAATTTGAAGCTCAAATTTAAGTGTATTAATTTTGTAAATTACATTTTAAATTTAAAAAATATTAGTAGTAATTATTTGTAAGCCTTTTTGTTAATGGTTTTTGCGTCTGAAGTATTATTTGACATATAATTTAATTTAAGACAAAAAATAATTACATGCTATTTCTTAAGTATTTTGTTGTTTGTTCTGAGTACGAAGTTATATTTTACTTGTAATAAAATTTAGTATAAGTTAACAAAAAGAAATTGTAATTTTAATTATAAAAATAATAAGAAAAATATTACCAATTTTAAAAGTCCCGTCATTTAAATTTACTAACATGGGAATAACAATTTTTCGTTACTATATTTATTAGTAATTTATTGATTTTTAATAATCATAAAAGAAGTTTACTTGGATTTTTAGATTATTTTATACTAGATCAGGTCTAATACTTGTCTAGTTTTCGAAAAATAATAGGTGAATATTTTATCTCTCCAAGCAATCACTAGTGCAGAAAATTAAAAAATATAGTTGAATTAATTCTTTAACACTCACTAATTTTGTATCTCTTTGTTTTTATCACATATTATAACCCTTCCATTTTGTGTCTGTCTGGAATTTTTTTGAAGTTGAGGAATTTTCCATAAATTATTTAATTAGAGTACTTTTTTTTAGAATAAAGTATGAATGTGTAGTTTAAGTTTAATAGAGGAAGCAAATAAATATTTTATATTTAATTGAAGTAATGATTTTATTTGTTAGACTAATATTTGAAGGCAAAGTTTAAGTGAATTAATTTTTTTAATTAGAATTTTTATTATAAAATTAGTATGAGTAATTATTTATTTTAAAACTACTATTGTTATGATTAATTTTTTTTAATTTTGATGATGTAGGTATATCATGAATTCAATTATTACAGTGTTGTATTTCAACGGAAGAGTATATGAAGACAATGATGGTGTAATATTTGAAGGCAGTAAAAAGGCCATTCAGATTAAACGCGGAATTAGTTTCAATGCTTTGAAAAAAAAATTGGAGATAAGGTAAAGTTAGAAAATAATGAAATTATTTCTACTATAAGTTGTAGATTTTTAGTTTCAGGAAAATATGTTGCGTTGCAAATTTGTGATGACGAAGATGTTGAAACTATGATCGAAAGTTTTCAACAACAACAACAAATGTCAGTTCTAGAATTGTACGTAGAAAAGGATGTTGCTGGTGGTTCGATGTTTCATGCTGCAAATTCTGTTACGTCATGTGGACGTAATGTATCTCATCATGAATCGGAACTGCCAAGAAATATAAGTAATTTACATGATGATGAAGATGATGATGATGATGATTACCTTGCATCTAACTCATACGTTGAAGAGTCTTTCGATGAAGATGATAGTGATGATGGAATATCTGATACAGACGATGAAGTCACTGACATCGTTGAACCAGTTTCAATTGTTCACCCAACCGAAGGTAAATGTTTGTGAAATACAAAATTAGTTGAATACATCTATCTTTTTATGAGAATTGTATTTAATGGTAACTAAATAGGAGTAGTTTGTTGACATGATTTTTTTTTAAATTATTAGGTGTACCACAAATTCAAAATCCATTTTGGAATGATGCTATGCATTATAATAATATCAATTGGAGTCATCCGGACGAGGAGGACATTTGTAGTCTGGACATGCCAACGACTTTTAATGTTGGACAAGAATTATATGTTGGCATGGATTTTGACAGTAAAGATGCGGTCAAAAATGCACTGAAACAATATGTGATGAAGGGGCATCAAACTTTTAAGGTTGTTGAAACGAAATCACAAAAATATATCGTTTGTTGCCCCAACAACACCGAAGAGTCTCCTTGCCCTTTTTATATGAGGGCAATTTTATCCAAAAAAACTGATGCATGGAAAGTGACACAATGGGGTGGACCGCACACATGTCTAAATATGACTATGACACAAGACCATGAGAAGCTTGATTCAAATTTAATTGCGACTTGCGTAGTAGGTACGTTTTTTATGTTCCTATTATCCTACTTTTGTGTTATTTGTTATTTTAATTTGTAATTTTATTTTATTATTTGAATTACAGGCATGATCAGAGAAGATCTATCAATAAAAATTTCTTTGATTCAAGAAAGGATAAATAGTGAATTTTCCTATAAGGTTTCATACAGAAAAGCATGGATGGCCAAACAAAAGGCGATTGCAATTGAATATGGCGATTGGGAAGAGTCGTATGCGAAACTCTCGTCATGGCTAACACACATGCAAAATCATTCTCCTGGCTCTTACTTTCAAATACTACATGACGATTTTATTATTGGTAATAGGGTAAGTCGCGAACATCGTCAGTTTCATCGAGTATTTTGGACATTTGGTCAATGCAAAGAGGCTTTTAAGTACTGTAAGCCAATCATACAAGTTGACGGCACACATTTATACGGCAAATACCGTGGGACCCTGTTAATTGCCACATCGCAAGATGGAAATGGTGGTGTTCTTCCTCTAGCATTCGCCGTGGTCGAAGGCGAGACGCTAACAACATGGTCATGGTTTTTGGCCCACTTGCGTGAACACGTCACAGATAAGAATGGAATTTGTCTAATATCTGATCGTCACGCGAGTATAAAGTCTGCTGTCGCTAACTAACATCTTGGTTGGCAACCTCCCCACGGTTATCATGTGTATTGCGTCCGACACATAGCCAGCAATTTCAATCGCAAATTCAACAACGCGAAACAAAAAGAGATGTTCAAGAAATTGGGTAAGGTTTATTTTATACATTAATTTAATTTGAGTTTGATGTCTACGTACAACTTTTGATGATAACAAATTTGATGCAGCGTACACTCCTTGCAAGCATGTGTTTGATCAAAACTTAGAAAAATTTCGTCAACTGAGTCCAGCCATAGCAAGATGGATTGATCGCATTACAAAGGAAAAATTGAGCATGGCTTACGATACATCTGGACGACGATATGGTCACATGACAACCAACCTATCAGAATGTGTGAATAAGGTGTTGAAAGATTGTCTCAGCATTCCAATAACAGCGTTGGTCAAGTCAACATATAGTAGGTGTCGAAAGTACTTTGTTGATCGTGGTCGCCAAACCCAAAGACAATTAAGAGAAGGCCAAGTTTATTGTTCTAAGCTTGTTACAGAACTTAGGAAAAATCAAGAACAAGTTTGTTCGCACATCGTTCGCGTGTATGATATCCACTCGACAAGGTTTGAAGTAGAGGAGACCTTCAATCCTATAACGCAACGTGGCGGACAAAAATGGGCAGTCAACTTGAATGACCATTATTGTCAATGCGGAAGGTATTCTGCGCTTCACTATCCATGTTCACACATTATTGCAGCTTGTGGTTACGTGAGCATGAACTACTACCAATATATAGATGTTGTTTACACCAACGAACACATCTTAAAAGCATACTCCGCACAGTGGTGGCCTCTTGGGAATGAAGCGGCAATTCCTCCTTCTGATGAGGCATGGACACTAATCCCTGACCCAACTACAATTCGTGCGAAAGGTCGGCCAAAATCAACAAGGATAAGGAATGAGATGGATTGGGTCGAACCATCTGACCACCGACAAAAATGTAGTAGATGTGGAGCTGAAGGGCACAATAGGCGCCGATGTCCAATGCAATCTGACCGTGGGAGTAATTCATTTAATTGATTTATGTATGTTACATGACTGACTTGTATTGCTTTAGGTTTTGTTCAATGTATTTACTTGTTGGTCTTCAATGAAATCGTCAGTTACTTTTTGTTGGATGTGTACTTCTGATGAAATAAAATTACATTTAGAAGTTGAAATAAATGGAGTGGATCAATCGAGGTTGAGTGACATTGGTGTTGATCGTTAGTTAGAAATGTTAGTGTCTAAGTATTTTGTCTACCTTAGTTTTTTAAACTATCTACAATGACAAACTATGGACTTAGTCATTATGGTTTAGTGTCTAAGTATTTTGGTTTAGTGTTTACGGTCTAAGGGTTTAGTTCTTATTTTTTAGGGAAATAAAATTACATTTAGAAGTTGAAATAATTTTTTTTTTCTGAATGTGTACTTCTAATGAAATAAAATTACATTTAGAAGTTGAAATAAAATTACTTTTTTTTAAGGGTAAGGGTTTAGTTCTTATTTTTTAGGGTTAGACTTAGGTTTTTTATTTTAGTGTTAGGGTTTAGTTATGAAAATTTTAGAGCTACGACTAATTTTTAGGGTTAGGGTTAGGTTTTTTATTTTAGGGTTAGAGGTTAGTTCTGAACATTTTAGGGTTATGACTAATGTTTAGGGGGTTAGGGTTAGGTTTTTTATTTTAGGGTTAGGGTTTAGTTCTGAACATGTTAGGGTTATGACTAATGTTTAGGGGGTTAGGGTTAGGTTTTTACTAATGTTTAGGGGGTTAGGGTTAGGTTTTTTATTTTAGGGTTAGGGGTTAGTTCTGAACATTTTAGGGTTATGACTAATGTTTAAGGGTTAGGGTTAGGTTTTTTATTTTAGGGTTAGGGTTTAGTTCTGAACATTTTAGGGTTATGACTAATGTTTAGGGGGTTAGGGTTAGGTTTTTAATTTAGGGTTAGGGTTAGTTCTGAACATTTTAGGGTTATGACTAATGTTTAGGGGGTTAGTGTTAGGTTTTTTATTTTAGGGTTAGGGTTTAGTTCTGAACATTTTAGGGTTATGACTAATGTTTAGGGGTTAGGGTTATGTTTTTAATTTTAGTGTTAGGGTTTAGTTTTTATTTTATAGGGTTAGGCTTAGTTATTTTATTTTAGGGTTAGGGTTTAGTTATGAAAATTTCAGGGTTTAGGACTAATTTTTATGGGTGAGGTTTAGGTTATTTTTATTTTTGGGTTAGGGTTTTGTGCTGAACATTTTTGGGTTAGGGCTAATTTTTAGGGGTTAGGGTTAGGTTTTTATTTTAGGGTTAGGGGTTAGGGTTAGGTTTTTATTTTAGTTCGGAACAGTTTAGGGCTAAGTGCTTATATTTGATAGGTTAGGGTTAGTGTTTCATATTTAAGGGTTATGGGATACTTTTTATGTTTTATGGGTTAGGGTTTAGTTCACATTGAAGTTCATCGTTACTTAGAAACATTAGTTTTTTTCCTTTTGGCTACCTTTGTTATTTGGTTTAGGGTTCATTGATTATTATAGTTTGATACGCGACATAAATTCTATCCATAAGTAAGCCTTAATAAACTGAATATCATACATTACGCCATGAATGTCAAATTACAAATATACAACAAAGCCTTAATCAACGGAGACATGAAAATCATTCATTTTGGTGTCCGCGATGTCGTGAGGATGTGCCACATGGTCGATCCTATCTTCGTGCTTGGCGATCAGGATTTCTTCTGCCCCGATGCCTCCCCGCTTCTTCTTCGTCGACCTCCGTAGAAAATGCGTGACGCAAATCAACACCGAATAAGTCACCCGTATTAGGTATTTGTCCCGGTACATTTCATTGTGTTCCTAACGGGGCATTAGGTGTTGGAATTGGCCCATGATATTGCTTTGAAGGGGTCATTGTGGGCCATGAAAAATGAGCTTGTGTTTCCGCAAAACCACCGAACGATTGTTGGGTTGCAGAAGTATCAGTGTCATGACCCTGAAAAGGATACTGATACATCTGTGTCGGATACTCAGCAAATGTTTGTGGCGTGTAATACATTCCATGGCCACCCTCCGCCATTTGTTGGAAATATTCTTCCGCTTCAACAGTGTCCCTTCTTCTGTCTATCCCCTGAGTTTCAATACTTGACTGAAGCATGTGAAACTGTTGTGCGGGAAATTGACGCTCTGATGCGGGACCATGTGACATTGGCTCAGTGACTCTCTCTTGCTCTTCGGATAAAATTGTAATTTTTTCCACATAAGGCACGAGATCATCAAATGTGCATGTTTTCCTCCCTTGAGGAGACACCATGTATTGTAATGCCTCCACAACTTCACCCTGCATTTGTAACGGTAACAAAATTAATGGCCATCATTAAATAAAAGTTCAAGTTAAAATTTGAAAAAAATTTAAAAAATACCAATGTAGCCGTCTTTGCATTTTCTGGGTCAACAAACATCTTTGTCTTTCGCCTATACCAGACCATGTAGTCCGAGTTAAAACTCAATAGGCCTTCTTGTCGGGGATAAGCGTCGACCCTAAATGCATGGCGATTATTCCACTGCTGAATCATTGGGGCGAACAATTGCCCCCAATTTTCGCCATGTTTCCCCTTTAATGTTATGCCATGAATGTTTAGGGGTTGTGAAGGAGACTCTGGAACTGGTTGCTGCATCCCAAATTGTCTCAAGACTCTGTCCGATTGGTGCCACTCAATAACTTGGAAACAAATTAGTGGCACCACCGCGTACCACGCGAGACTTCCGACTAAACAAACGGGAGGCAACAATGACATAACGGTTGATGGGTAAGGCTCCCACACAAACTGCATATAACAACATAGTTGTGAACATTGTAGTAAAATAAGACATATAATTTTTTATTTTACAAATACAATAGCATGGTTCTTACCTCATGACGTTTCATAATATCGAACTTGCGACGAAAAACTTTCACATCATCATTGCCAATATGTTGGTTTCCACGTCGCAGCCACCTACAAAGAATAAAATTTAATATACCCTAAAACCATTTATTCTATTAAAATGAAAGACGCTGTTAAAAATGACTGACCTGTGCCCTAGTGGTGTATTTTCTATGTGGGAAGGAGTCCTCTTTGGAGCCAAGGTGGGACATCGTTCCCATGCCCACAATTGTAGTAAGATGCACATGCCTCCGATTGATTTAGTTTTATAATCGGTGGCACTGCACATCTCTCTGTATAGAAAACTAAGTACGGCAGCTCCCCATGCATATCTGCCACATTCTTCAAAGTCACGTAAAAATTGAAGGTACCTTACCGAAACTCTGTTACTGGTTTTGTCAACGAACTAGACACCTCCAATAAATCTCAGTATCCATGCACGGGCAAACCTTCGTACTTGTTCTTCGTCGTCGTCATTATTAATTTGATCAAAATGGTGAGCCAGCCAACTTAATTTAACTACACTACCTTTAATTTCACCTTCTTGTGGTCTGACTCCCAATAATTCCTCACATAAATTAGCCCAATCAAGATTTGTTGGACCGATTAATGGTAAACCATCCACACTTATACCTAACAACACAGAGACGTCTTGTAGAGTGATAGTACACTCTCCGCATCTCATGTGAAATGTATGTGTTTCCGGCCTCCATCTTTCTATCAGAGCACTAATTAGTGAGGCATTTATTTTTAAGAAACCCATCTTGATAATCCACCCGAAACCAGATTGTTGAAGAAAAGGAAAAATTTGTTCTGGAATTTGTTCTTCCCCTTGATACGTGGGGACAGCTCGTCTGATATGTAATTTCCTTTCTTCTTCCTCATTCCAAACATGTTCTGAAACATGCTTAGGTTGCATCCATAATATATCAGTATCGATGGGCCAGATTTAATGTTAATATGTGATGAAGATGATGATGAAGATGCCATTGCTACTGCAAAATAAAATATAATACATGTGAAGAAAAGTTTAATTTATTAGTAAACTTTAAATATATAACAATAAATTTGTAAAAAATCAAACTAGTCAATTTTTAATATATTCTATACATAAATTAAAATACATGTGAAGAAAACTTTAATTTATTAGTAATTTTTTTTCTACAATTAACAAATAAATAATTGAATAAAATATGGACTAACAAATTATTTATAATACAAACAAATATTGAAATGCAAAAAATCATTTCAATAATATATATACAAAAATAATAATAATATACAATGTATCATATATTTAATCACTTAAATTTTCTAAAACAAATAATATTAACGTACAAATTAAAACTAACAAATAATATATATACCATTCTAACTAAAAAATAATTAACTCAAATAATATTAAATTATCAACTCATTTATTTAAAATACAAAATTATAATACTAAAAAGATAAATTTACGTGTGTCAAGTGTCTAATATTACAATTATTTATTTAAGTGTCAAATATTTAATATTACAAAAACTAAAAATTTACGTGTGTCTAAAATTTATAAATATATACCTAAACCTAATATTAACTTGTGCCTAATACTAAAAAATCTAATATTACGTATGTGTATCATGCATGTATATATATTTATTAGACTAAACTATCATCCTAAATATATACCTAATACTAAAAAAGCTAATATGACATGTATAAAATTTAAGAATATACACAACAACTAAATATATATACACGTAATATTTTTATACTAACTAAACAAATATATAATATTCTTTTCAATTATACTTACTCATACAATTTTTTTATGAGAGATTAAGTTATAAAATAATTTCTTATTTAAAACTCATAAGAATAATTAGTTTCTCATGCAAAAGTACATCATATATTTTAATTCTACCAATAATTAAGAATACAATTAATTTAGATTCTATACAACATATGTAGTATACAAATAAAATAAATTTAGAAAAATAATTGAAACAAGTTGATAAGAAAGAATAATTATTTTAGAAAACTTTATATTTCTTGAGTTAGAATATATTTTATTTTACAGATATTTCTAGAATTCATAATAAAATTCTCATTCTTTGATAAAAAATAATAATAATAATATTCTATGCTATGCTGTAATTACTACTAATACTAAAATATTATATACAATAACCAAATAACATCTAACAATATATACAATAACAATAACTAAATAAAATTTTAATTCTAACTAACCAAATAATATTTTCATACTAACTAACCTAACTAAATAATATTTTCATACTAACTCACCTAACATTGGAATATTTATTAATAAGTAAAAAATAATAACACAATAGCTACTCATACGAACTAATTTAAACTTAGAACTTTTGTTAATAATAACTAACCTACTATTTACATACTAACTAACTTAGAATATTTGTTAATACTAATACTAACTAACTTAAACTTATAATATATATTAACATATTTACTTTGAAAATACATACCAGGAATTTAAGGACACTTGAAGGATGAAAGCACAGAACAGCACAACACAATAATCTCTCAAACTCAAGAAGAAGGAAAGAGAAAGCAAAGTAAGCTGTGTAAGAATGAGTTCAACACATTTGTTTTTTATAGCTGAAAAATTAAACCCCAACGTTCAAATTTTTTTAACGTTCACATGCTATATAGTATAGCCTTTTCAGAACTGAAAACTAAATTGCAAGGTGTAGACCGTGAAAGCCTTGAACGTAAACCCTAGGTGCAGGCTTAGGCTTTTCAGAACTGAAACAAAGCTTGAACACGTGAACCATGCAAAGCTTCGTGCTGTCTCATCAAGCCTGTCCCGCAACAGCCAGTTGCGGCATCCCATCCCTCTCTCCTCTCTCCCCCTATCCCGCCAGCTCCAAGGGCGGGACTACCTTCACCCTCTCTCTCTCCTATCCCGCCAGCTCCAAGGGCGGGACACCCTCTCTCTCTCCTATCTCCCCCTATCCCGCAACACCCAATGGCGGTACCCCTATCCCGCAGAAGCTGTTGGCGGTACCCTCTCCCCCTCTCTCCTAGTCAGCCCCTGTCAACCCCTATCCCGCCATTGGCACTGGCGGTTCAAGCTTCCCGCCAGTGTCAATGGCGGCACCCACGTAAGAAACCGACCCCCTCCGTAATTTGTTATAGATGAGACCCCATTCCGTAAATAGTTTATAAAAGAAACCCTCCTTCGTAAATTTGCCTCATGTTAGTGTGTTGTTTCCTTGAAGCGGATGAAAGGAATGTTTTCCATAAAAGTTTCTTCTAGTGTTCAGAATCTTAATTTCTACTTTCATTTTTGTTTTTTCTCTCTAATATTTGATGATTTAAAAGGGAGGAGAAACATGGTTAACCAAGCAAAGTGATTTTCTCCACTTCTCTTTGTAACACAATTGTGTTTGAATAATCAATTTTTATGATTTTATTTTTCTAATGTAAGAATATAATAATAAATTACGTACCACATTTTGCCTCTTCTTATAGACCAAGCAGGTGATTTCTCCACTCCTCTTTGTAACAGACTTTTTTTTCGTATTTGATAAGATATTAATAATTTCAATTATTTAGTTAGAAAATAATTTATTAATATTATAATACGTGTAAATTATGATTTTACTGTTGAGAAAACTGTATCAGAAACTTTTTGTAGATGAAAGATGTATGGCAGAAATTTTAGTGGAACAGTGTAAAATTTTTGTGGGTAAGTTATATATGATGTGTTCATTATTATATAATACAAGTAAATATGAAAATAATAAATAACTTTTACAGTTAATTTCTAACAGATTTTTTGGCGGGGATTTTCATTACGTAGTACAGGTTCTGAAGAATTGGTTAGGTTTCCTGCGAGGCATGGACTAATTATTTTTAATAATAATTAAATATGTAACCTAATACATTAAGTGAAATTTAAATATAAAAACAATCACAATGTTATATTCAATAAAAAAAAACTCAAATTGTGTACATACATAATTGCCCGCCCCCAACAACAAACTAAAATTTTTATTTTTCAACTACTATTATTACTAAGTCCATAAAAAATACCCCCAAAATATATAAAATGTCAAATACATATTTTCTTCACTTTATATCCTCCCTATACCACAACCAATATCTTTATATGCATTTGTGTGATATTTTAAAATTATTAATTCATTGTGTCCAAAGTTCTCAAATACATAATGTAACTCAATTTTGTAAAGGCTTAAATACATTTTGATACTTTTAATTTAACGCTTTTTTATTTTCGTCTTTGCAAATTTTTCTTTTCATTTTAGTCCTTAAAAAATATGATTGTTTTGTTTTTTTTACCTTAAAGTGCTTTAGATAATGCTTTGAACATGCTTTGAACAGTAAAAAAATGCGTTAAGTAGTGAAAAAAGTGTTATCTAAAGTACTTTAAGGAAAAAAAACAAAATAATCATATTTTGCAAGGACTAAAATGAAAAAAAAATTACAGGGACGAAAATGAAAAAAAAGCACTCAATTGCAAAGAGCAAAAATGTATTTAAGCCTTTTGTAAATTGCGTTTGTTGTCTGTTACTAAAACTAGTTCATTACACCTGCACCACTACTCATTGCATCCCTCAAAACTCTTGGCAATATAAAGAAAAAAAAAATAGCCTTGAACTTTGATTAAAGATGTTTCAAGATAAATATCAACTTTACAGGTCATGGACCCTTAGGCACACAATTTAACACATAATGACCGATTTTAAAGATAATAAGCCAATTATGAGCTTAAATGTTGCTTGAATCAAAGAACGTCTTAGGATAAGTTCGAGCCAACCCTTAGAGTAGGGTCCCAATGCAAATACTTGTAATAAGTTACATTGCTAGTAGTGTCACATGAGCAAACAATATAAATAAATATTCTTTAATCACATAAACAACTTGATCACAACAAAACTCAATAAATTGGATTTGAAAAATCTCTCTTTCTCTCTCTCTCTCTCTCCCTCTCTATAATTCTCTCATTTTCTCTCATTCTACTCCACGTTGCACGAAACAAATCGCATTTGGTGTCCTACACCATAACAATGACATCGTCTGTGGGAATCATTGATTCCCTAGGATGAAATGATCCATTGTCAGTGGATCGCTGTTATGGTGAGCATGCAAGAAAGCTTTAGCAGTAACAATGTATTTATAGAAGCAAATAACACAAGAAGGTGGTTGAATTATGTTTTTAGAAATTTAAATTTTTCTAAGTTTGAAAACATGTTTATCATTTGGCGTAGATAATCCTAAAAACAGTTAGAGAGGTTTTGATTAAGACTTTTTCAGACGATGAGAAAAACAGTTTTCTTTGTAAAACAAAATGAGATATAAGATCTAAAAAAAAAATCAAAGCCTTTGTCAGTTAAAGCAATAGAAACAAGCACATATAGAATTAGATTGGTTTGTGTCAAATCCGACACTACATCTAGTTCTTGGCAACCCACCAAGTTTCCACTAACTTATCAAAGTTACAAGTATTTTTCATTATCACTTTTGGCTCTTACTTGCACATGCAAGCTCTATCCCAAGCTTGACATAAACCTAGTATTCTTTGTCCTACCAAGCCACTATTAACTCTAAACAAATCAATAAGATTTGTTGAAAGTTTGCACAATGACTAATGTATGATTATCTTACAGACGGATATATCACTCAACACTTTTAGTCTTTTTTGTCAAGGCATACAAAGTGTTTTGAGAGCTTAGTATCTATACAAAAATTTATAAAAAGCTTTACACGAAAGAATATGTTCGCGTAGATGATTCATGTCTTATTTCTATTCCATATATATAGTTTTCATTTTCATGTATCTATTGTCTCACAATGGTTAAACTCATCACTTTGCTCTTCATCTAAAGTCTTGAGCCCATTGGAGCATTTACGTCCTTTCTTTAAGCAAAGTCCATGTTGATAGGCTAGTGTGTCTTGTACTTTAGTAGGAAAGTCACTTCTTTCATCATAGTAAGTCAGCAACAACAGAATGCACACCTTTTGATAAGGATCAACTTCTTCTAGACTATGGACTTCATTTATTCTTCATAGGACTTTGACAAATCCTAAGAGAATGTTTTCTACATGAAATAATTTCAGACACAAAGTATTAAATGAAGGTCTGAAATAATACTTAAATGTTATATTAGATTGTCTTATGAATGCATCATCTAAAAATACCCACACATAGATACAAATCATGACCTAATAGCATATCGACCATAGCTTTTATCATTTATATTTATTTTCATCTAATCAAAATAATTAGGAGTCCTGATTTATCTTTAGGACATATATGTCTTTTGACTTAATAGTACTCTTCACCTATGACAGAAGCCATAATCTCTCCAAGGATGGAGGAAAATGTAGTGTTCAAGAGAGCACAACTAATTGAACTCGTAGAAATGCTCAAACAACACAAAACAATGCTTTCAACATGATGATGCAAAAAATGAGCATTTGAACACAGTGAAAGGTGAGGGAAACTCGTTGACAACGAAAAAGCACATAGAGAGCAAAATGAAAAAAAATTGTAATCACATATTCCACTAAAGTTCAAAAAGAGATAATCTCTAATCATTATCATCACGAATATGGAGGAAGAGGTGGATTCTAATGAGGTTATTCCTTTCAACAAGTAATTTTCCAAACTCTTAGTGGAGCTTCAAGTCTCGAATCAACTACAACAACTTCAAATGATAGAATTATAAGATGAATCTTCTGATCCGAACAATCATTTTTTGGTGTTCGAGTCGACGTTGTCATACAAAAGAGCTTCAGCTTCGATAATGTGCAACATGTTCTTGTCGTGGCTGAAATCCATGGTGTTGAAGTGATTTCAGTCTCTTCCTTCAAGATCCATTGATTCATGCTTGGACTTGAGGAAGAAATTTAGTTATGCCTTTGCAATCAGTAACAAAAGACCAAAGATGGAGTTCAACCTAAAATAGATCTGACAAGGACCCGAGGAATTGCCCAGAGCATGCATCTCACGATTCAATAACGAAGTAAGAGCTGTGGAGAATTTGCAGCCAGGAGTCGTGCTGATGCTAGTTAAGGACGGTAGGAAGGAAGGGTCTCCTTTCTTCGTATCCATCACGAAAACACCACCTGGTACCTTGGAGGAATTCTTAAGAAAAGGCAAAAAAAGTACATTAACTATGAAAATGTTTTGGAATCCAAAAAAATGGCGTAAAATCAAAGTGTACAAAGGTTCATCATAGAAAAAAAATGACAAGCCACCTATGTCGGACGATAGGTTGACTTACAAAGCCCAACCGAAGTACAATAAGTATACTTCCTTGAACACATCACGGGGAATAATATTGAATGAAATCATCATGAATGAGGAGTTGAAGGATGTCAGTCTTGATGTTCCTAAGCCATTAAGAACTAGAACTGGCAGGAAATATCAATCAAAATATTGTTGTTATCATTGAACAATTGGACATGACACCAACGATTCCTTCCAATTGAAAAATGCTATTGAAATCCTCATTCATCGGGGAAAGTTGGACATATATGTGCAAGGTTGGGGAGGTAATTACAAACCTTGATATGAATGACCACCTTGTAATGAGCAACAAGAAAGATCAAGAAGACTTGACCAGTATCAAAGAAGAGGATGCTTCAAGGAATGTTCTCCGAGGCACAAACATAGAACACTAGGGAAAGAAGTGGAAACTCATGTGCAAAATGTACATCATGATGGATCTTAGTTGAAATATAAGCC
Source organism: Glycine max (assembly GCF_000004515.6). Taxonomy (NCBI): domain Eukaryota; kingdom Viridiplantae; phylum Streptophyta; class Magnoliopsida; order Fabales; family Fabaceae; genus Glycine; species Glycine max. The sequence continues at coordinate 20,508,558 of NC_038253.2, forward strand.
GAATTCTCCTAAGAGAAGACCAAACTCCCACTTGCGAGAGCATGAGGTGATATGTGCCACAGTAGGGGGATTCCTCGACAGAGGTTGATGAGAATCCCAAAGTTGCCCAAATACAGGGACCTATGACCAGGGGTAGGACCAAACAGTCAGAGGATATCCTCCAACAAATGATAGTAGCCATACTTGACAAGGCCCAAGTGGAGAAGGATGAAGGCCCATAGGCACTCCCAAGAATCTTGATTGTTGAAGGTCCAAAATAATTTGAAGGCCCAAATCGAATATTTTTTATTTTTGTAATTTTAATTAAATAAAATTGGTGGCTAAATCCTATGCCTTTTCAGCTACACCAACTTTCAACTACACTATATGTATTCAACTCATTTTGAAGGAAAGGAATTTTGGCATTTTCAAGAAAATATTTGTGTATTTCGTGAGAGCTTCTCTCTAGGTTCCTTGTCAAACTAATTCCGAACTTATCAAGGTTGAACCCTTGTGGCATCTACCCCTGACTTATCTTCCATCTCTGGAAGTGGCGTCATCCGATTCCTTGACCTGTACCAAGCGATCCACTCCTAATAAGGATCACATCATCTGGTATCAGAGCTTCAACTCTTGTTGAATGAATTTAAGGTTTGGGTCAAATTGCCTAATTGTCTATTGAATTTGGACCAGTGGAATTGATTGAACATTCTATTGTCTTGGACGAATTGTGAAGAGCACATTATATATGAAAAAAGCAGTTGTAGAAAATTTAAAAAGTTTGAAAAAATTGGGTGTTTGATCTTTGAACGCAGATTTGAGGCAGTTAGATGCATTTTTAGGCAAAAATAGTGGGCATAATCCCTTTTTAAGAAATACAACATTAAGAATGACATATGGTATTGTTTAAATAAAATTTTATCAAGATATTTAAATTTTCTCACAAAAATTAATTCTAATAGTATAACATTTTAATTCAGTAAAAGAAATAGTAAAACTTATTAAAGTTGAAAGAGAAATTGGGAGATGTCCTCAACCCCGTTTGGTCACTTCCCTAATTCAATTAAGTAGCAAAAAAGAATTGATATCCTTAATTTAGGGCATCTAATAACAGGAATTTGCCCAGGGATTCTTCTTTCAATTCTAAGCATTTTGATATATATTGGGCCTTAAACGGACAACCGTAGCAAAAGTTATGACCATTAGAATTTTACATGTCATTTTCACTATTTCTGTTCTTCTTCTTTGTTAATTGAGTAGTTTCTTTGTTTTTTCTACCTGTTTTGTGTTGTCCATGTCTTTTTGTCTTCTGTTTATGAATTAAGTTGTCTGTTATTGAGTCTGCATGATAATTAAGTTATCTTTCTTGTTCTATTGCCTTGTGTGTCCAATTTGATTCATCTAGGAACTTAAGAGGGAGTGAGTGGTAAAAGGAAAGAGTGAAAAACATCACACAAAAACCTATATTGAGAGCATCAAACACGAGTGTACTACCATCAAAGAGAGAAACACATGAGTAGAGTGTGGTGGTCTTGAAACCTTTGTTTAATTTACTACAAAATTTTTGTTCCTTAATTATGGCAGGAGTTGGTGACAGTGGTGGTGAATATCATCAACTGGACGGAGCTCAACATTTGTTAATGGACATGATGATCACGCAAATGCAACATTTGCTAAACCGTAACAATGAAGAGCTATATGGACGAATAGAAGGACTATAGAACCAACTAAATCATAATGTTGGACGACCTTATGGTGGGAGCAGAGAGGGCAATGATGGACCGAGGCAAAACAGAATGGAGGGGCAGAACAAAATTGAGGGAGTAAAACTCAATGTACCTCCTTTCAAAGGAAGGAGTGACCCAGACACTACCAAGACTGGGAGATGAAAATTGAGCATGTATTCTCCTGCAATGACTATACTGAAGAATAAAAAGTCAAGTTAGCAACAACTGAATTCTTAGACTATGCCCTTGTTTGGTGGAATAAAAATCAGAGAAAAATGCTGAGAGAGGAAGGGCCAGAGATAGATTTAAAGGGTTATGCGAAAGAAGTATGTGCCAACTAGCTACAGTAGAACCATGCGACAGAAACTCCGAAGACTGTCCTAGGGAAGTTTGAATGTGGAGGAGTACTACAAAGAGATGGAGATGACACTAGTGAGGGCCAACATTGAAGAGGAAACTGAGGACACAATGACTCGTTTTCTGAATGGACTAAATCCTGACATTAGAGATGTTGTTGAATTACATGAGTATGTGGAATTGGATGACTTGCTGCATAAGGCAGTACAGGTTGAATAACAGCTCACGAGGAAAAGTGCAGCAAGAAGAAACTTACCCAATACTTTCAACCAGAACTAGACCAACAGTTCTAAGAAGGAGGGAGGCAACTAATCCAGTCCATCAACAACGTCCCCACATGGAAAGTCAACAGTGTCTAGTGCTAGAACCAAACATAATTTTGCCTCGTCCAACATTGGTACTATTAACATAAAATGCTTCAAATGCTTAGGGAGATTACATATTGCTTATGAATGTCCAACCAGGAGGACCATGATCATGAAGGCATATGGAAAAATCACCAGTGAATCTGAAATCAGTGAAGAAGAAGTGGAAGAAAAGCTTAAGGAGGAAGCTATATAGGGTGATATGCTAATGGTGAGAAGGTTGTTGGGAAGTCAGGTGTAGCCACTAGACGACACCAAAATGAGAAAATATTTTCCACACCAGGTGTACCATTAATGGTAAGCTTTGCTTTTTAATTGTTGATGGAGAAAGCTGTACCAATATTGCAAGTTCTACCAAACTGAATTTGGAAACTATGCCCCATCCTAGACCATACAAACTTCAGTGGCTTAGTGAAGATGAAGAGGTAAAAGTGACTCAGCAGGTTGAGGTGTGCCTTACCATTGGAAGATACAATGATAGGGGGCTATGTGACGTGGTTCCAATGGAGGCAACTCATATACTATTAGGAAGACCATGACAGTGTGACACCAAAGCAGTACATGATGGCTTCACCAACAAGATTTCTTTCCAGCACCATGACCAGAAAATTATTCTTAAACCTCTGTCCCCTAGGGAAGTGTGTGATGACCAAATCAAAATGAGAGAAAAGAGAGAACAAGAGAAAGAGAAGAGTGAAGCACCAAAGAGGAATAAAAAAAAAGAGTGATACACGTGATAGAAAGAGAGAATGATACACATGATAGAAAGAATAAATCACCCGAGGGAAAATTTAGTTGTCTAGCAAAGGTGAGTGAAGTGAGGAAAGTGTTACTTGCTTGTGAGCCACTCTATCTACTGTATTGCAAAGACAATAAAATTTCTACAGATAATTCTAATGAGTTTACTATTTCTGTTTCTTCTAGTGTTGAACTCCTATTGCAGGAATTTAAAGATGTCTTTTCTAGGAAAATTCCTCATGAACTGCCACCTTCAAGAGGCATAGAACATCAAATTGACCTCCTTCCAAAAGCTTCATTGCCTAACAGGCCAGCTTACAGGAGTAATCCACAAGAGACTGAGGAGATTTAGAAGCAAGTGCAAGACCTCATGCAAAAGGGGTGGGTGCAAGAAATCTTGCGTCTATGTGTCGTTCCAGTTATTCTAGTGCCAAAGAAAGATGGAACTTGGAGGATGTGCACAGATTGCAAAGCCATCAACAACATCACGGTAAAGTATAGGCATCCCATTCTTGGGCTAAACGATATGTTGGATGAATTGCATTGAGCTTGTGTTTTCTCTAAAATTGATTTGAAAAGTGGGTACCATCAAATTAGGATTAGAGAGTGTTGGATCAAGTGGCCTCAGAATAATTAAGAAGGGGGGGTTGAATTAATTATTCCTAAACCTTTACTAATTAAAAATATACTCTTCTTAGGCTTTTACTATGTTGTTAAGAAAATAAAGAATAGAAAAGAAACTTAACCAAAAGTAAAAGTGGAAATTAAAGTACACAACGGAAATTAAAAGAGTAGGGAAGAAGAAGACAAACACACAAGAGTTTTATACTGGTTCGACAACAACCCGTGCCTACATCCAGTCCCCAAGCAACCTGCGGTCCTTGAGATTTCTTTTCAACCTTGTAAAAATCCTTTTACAAGCAAAGATCCACAAGGGATGTACCTTCCCTTGTTCTCTTTGAACAACCTAATGGTCTCCACTAGAACTGATCCACAAGAGGTGTACCCTTTCTTGTTCTTAGTCAACAACCCAAGTAGATCTACCCTCTACTTGACCCACAAAGGATGTACCCTCCAATGTGTTAAGAAAAAGTTCTCCGGCGGTTAGTCCTTCAAAACTTTGTGATGGAGGAAACAAAAGAATTCTTAGGCGATTAGTCCTTTGAAATCTTTTGTTTATGGGAAAGGGAAGAATCAACAGAATTCTCAGACTGTGTCGTTTTGAATTCTTTGACAAGGGAGAAGGGAGACACAAAAGAATTCAGGCAGGTAGTCCTTTGTTCTTTTGGAAAAGGGAGAAGAGAGACACAAAAAGAATTCAGGTGGTTAGTCCTTGGCGAATTCTTTTTGGCAATGGGAGAAGAGAATGAAAAAGATGAATAGCACAAGTTTTTGAACAAAGAACTTTTCTTGGAAGAGAAAGTGTAGAAGCAAAGCTTCATGATGAATCAAGAGTGATTCAAAGATGTTTTGATGATAACAAAGATGATAATAAAAGATAATGACAAAGGTGATGACAAAAAGCTCAAAGGTCAATCAAAGAATGAGTTCAAGATATTCAAGATAGAATCAAGAACACTTCAAGATTCAAGAGAAAAGTTGATTTCAAGAATCAAGAATCAAGATTCAAGAGATCAAGATTTCAAGAATCAAGATTCAAGAGATCAAGATTCAAGACTCAAGATTCAAGAATCAAGAGAAGGCTTAATCAAGATAAGTATGAAAAGGTTTTTCTCAAAAACTGAGTAGCACATGGATTTTTCTCAAAACATGTTTATGAAAGAGTTTTTTACTCTCTGGTAATCGATTACCAGATTATTGTAATCGATTACCAGTAGTAAAATGGATTTGCAAAAGTTTTCAAACTGAATTTACAACTCTCCAATTGATTTCAAAAAACTGTAATCGATTACAATGTTTTGGTAATCGATTACCAGTGCCTTTGAACGTTGAAATTCAAATTCAAATGTGAAGAGTCACATCCTTTCACATAAAAGCTTTGTGTAATCGATTACACTGATTTGGTAATCGATTACCAGTGATTTTTCATGAATAAATCAAAAGATGTAATTCTTCAAATTGTTTTTGACCAGACATGAAGAGTCTATAAAAGCAAGACTTTGTTTTGTATTTTTATTCATTCAATCAATCAATCTTTCTAACACTTTTCCAATCAATCTTATACAATCCTTTACAAGCCTTGAATCTCTTTGAACTTCTTCTTCCTTCTTTTGTGCCAAAAGCTTTCCAAAGTTTTATGGTTTTCTAAACCTTGAAAACTTGTGCTATTCATTCTTTTCATCTCTTCTCCCTTTGAAAAAAAGAATTCGCCAAGGACTAACCGCCTAAATTCTTTTTGTGTCTCTCTTCTCCCTTTTCCAAAAGAATGAAGGACTAACCGCCTGGATTCTTTTGTGTCTCCCTTCTCCCTTGTCAAAGAATTCAAAACGACACAGTATGAGAATTCTTTTGATTCTTCCCAATCCCTTATACAAAAGTGTTCAAAGGACTAATCGCCTGAGAATTCTTTTGTATCCCCATTTACAAAGTATCAAAGGTTTGACCGCCTAAGATCTTTGTCTTAACACATTGGAGGGTACATCCTTTGTGGTACAAGTAGAGGGTCATTTACTTGGGTTTGACTGAGAACAAGAGATGGTACATCTCATGTGGATAAGTTCTAGTGGAGGGTACATCCACTAGGGTTTCAAAGAGAACAAGGGAGGGTACATCCCTTGTGGATCTTTTCTTGTAAAAGGATTTTTACAAGGTTGAAAGAAATCTCAAGGACTGCAGGTCGCTTGGGGACTGGATGTAGATACGGGTTGTTGCGGAACCAGTATAAAAACTCTTGTGTGTTTGTCTCCTTCTTCCATACTCTTTTAATTTCCGCTGTACATTTAATTTCCGCTTTTACTTTCTGTTAAGTTTCTCTTCTACTCCTTATTCCGCTGTACACTTCAAGTTTCTCTTTGGTAAACATGTTTTGAGAAAAATCCATGTGCTACTCAGTTTTTGATAAAAAACCTTTTCATACTTATCTTGATTAAGCCTTCTCTTGATTCTTGAATCTTGAGTCTTGAATCTTGATCTCTTGAATCTTGATTCTTGAAATCTTGATCTCTTGAATCTTGATTCTTGAAATCAAATTTTCTCTTGAATCTTGAAGTGTTCTTGATTCTATCTTGAATATCTTGAACTCATTCTTTGATTGACCTTTGAGCTTTTTGTCATCACCTTTGTCATCATCTTTTATTATCATCGTTGTTATCATCAAAACATCTTTGAATCACTCTTGATTCATCATGAAGCTTTGCTTCTACACTTTCTCTTTCAAGAAAAGTTCTTTGTTCGAAAACTTGTGCTATTCATCTTTTTCATTCTCTTCTCCCATTTCCAAAAAGAATTCGCCAAGGACTAACCACCTGAATTCTTTTTGTGTCTCTCTTCTCCCTTTTCCAAAAGAACAAAGGACTACCTGCCTGAATTCTTTTGTGTCTCCCTTCTCCCTTGTCAAAGAATTCAAAATGACACAGTATGAGAATTCTGTTGATTCTTCCCTTTCCCATAAACAAAAGATTTCAAAGGACTAACCGCCTAAGAATTCTTTTGTTTCCTCCATCACAAAGTTTTGAAGGACTAACCGCCTGAGAACTTTGTCTTAACACATTGGAGGGTACATCCTTTATGGTACAAGTAGAGGGTAGATCTACTTGGGTTGTTGACTAAGAACAAGAGAGGGTACATCTCTTGTGGATCAGTTCTAGTGGAGGGTACATCCATTTGGTTGTTCAAAGAGAACAAGGGAAGGTACATCCCTTGTGGATCTTTGCTTGTAAAAGGATTTTTACAAGGTTAAAAAGAAATCTCAAGGACCGCAGGTTGCTTGGGGACTGGATGTAGGCACGAGTTGTTGCCGAACCAGTATAAAACTCTTGTGTGTTTGTCTTCTTCTTCCCTACTCTTTTAATTTCCGTTGTGTACTTTAATTTCCACTTTTACTTTTGGTTAAGTTTCTTTTCTATTCTTTATTTTCTTAACAACATAGTAAAAGCCTAAGAAGAGTATATTTTTAATTAGTAAAGGTTTAGGAATAATTAATTCAACCCCCCCCCTTCTTAATTATTCTGAGGCCACATGATCCAACAAGTGGTATCAGAACACGTATCTTGTAGAAAGTTTAACCACTTCAAGATTAATGGCCTCTTTAGATTCTTTGTTTTTCAAAAGCATTTTCAGGAATAGGTTATTTCAAGATCATGATGAAGACCAAGTCAACTTGTGTCTCATGACAAAATCTCATGACAATAACAAAGAAGAATCTGTAAGAAAGAAGTGGCACATTGACAGTGGATGTTCCAAGCATATGACGGGAGATGTATCCAAATTCACAACTATTTCCCCCAAGAAAAGTGGACATGTTACATACGACGACAACAATATTAGTAAAATCTCAAAAGAGGTAACATCTAAGCCATCTCTATGAATTAAGGTATGATTAATATTTTCAATTAAGTTATTTTTGTGGCTAATAGAAAATAATTGTTGAAATTGTTTGATTGTGTTTACAATGTTTGATTAACTATATTTAGTTTTAATTTTGAATATATATGATTAATTGAATTGATTAATGCTTGAATTGCTTATGTTTTGTTTGTTTTGACATGATAGAATAATTGAATTAAGTTAATAATTATTGTGATATGTGTTGATGATTGTTATTTGATACTTAAAATTTAGTGTTTAATTCTCTAGTAATTGATTACCACTATGTGTAATCGATTACAGTAGAACAGACTTAGTTCTATAAATTGAAGATAAGTCCAAAATTATTTGATTATGTTAAATTTTATCATGATTAATTAACTATATTTAGTTTAAAAGAATTTCAATATACATGATTGGTTTTTTTTCTTTGGTAATTGTGTCCAAATTTTTAAAAGTTTGAAAATTAAAATTTGGAAGTTATTGGAAGTTGAAAATAGAAGTTGGAAGTTGAAAATGGAAGTTACTAGAAGTTGAAAGTTGAAAATGGAAGTTGAAAGTTAGAAGTGGAAGTTATTGGAAGTTGGAAGTTGAAATTTGAAATTTAAAATTTAATATTTGATATTTGAAATTTGAAATTTGAAATTGAAATTTAAAAAAAAAAATTGAAATTTGAATTTTTTTTAAAGTATTGTGCATAGTTAGTTGATTGTTAATTAAATTTAATTAATTTGAAATGTTTGATGAATGATTCTTGCATAATTTTTAATATGACATGTGAATTACTTGCTTAAGGTTCATTCATAAAGTTTTTCAAAATCCATTATGTTATATTTATTTATTTTTATATAAGAATTTTCATATATAAAGTATCTTTTTTATTCTGAAAAATGTGTTATCAAGCATGAGCATGATAAAGATATTGAGCATGTAGGTTTCAGAGAAAATAATGATTACATAATTGATTGAGTTCTTTGAACTTTCTAAGTTTTTAAATTATCTTTAACAAATCTGAATGTTTGATAATATCTGTGATCTATATCCTTCAATCCTTGTATAATTCTTGTTTCATATGTTTGAATTACTTGATTGATTGTTCAATTTTTTTTTTTTTGCTTTTCAAAATTATTATATTGTATTTCAAATAAAATTATTTTGATGTGATAAAACAATCTATGTTAATAAGAACTTATCTTGGTAAGTGTTGGTAGTCAATTAACACTTAGTCTTAGAAAAAGGTGACTGTGTTTAAAAATTTGTAGATACTAAAAACCAACTTGTAGACATCTTCACAAAACCACATAGTCTTAGATAAATGATTTATGTTTTGATGACTTATGACTTATTTGTTATTTATGCACTCATGCTTCTATTATAATGTGAGGATAATTTATTATCTTGTTTGATTTCTATAAGCTTCTCTTTTCTTGTTTAATTATTATATTTTGTTTTTAATCCTTGTATTTGACTATGTTTTTATAACATTTGAGCACTTATTATTTCTTTTTAATATTTGCTTAGTATGAGTGAACAATTATGAATTATGCTATATGACTATTATTTTATATTTGATCTATTCGTGGTTCTTGTTTCATGGTTTTTGCTTCATGATTTGGTTTATATTTTTCCATGAATGATTGTGTGGATGCTTAGTTGTATTTGTATGATTTAAAACTTGTTACGCACTTTGGTTTTTTGTTGATACCAAAGGGGGAGAGAAATAGGGATTAAATCAAGAACTCACATGAGTAATCAACTTAATTTTAAGAGAAGCATAAATTCAAAAACAAAGGGGGAGAATAAAAATTTATGTGAGTGATCGACTAGGAAAAATTGTGTGTGTGTGTTTCTTGATTTTAGAAGTTGTCATCATCAAAAAGGGGGAGATTGTAGAAGCAAAGCTTCATGATGAATCAAGAGTGATTCAAAGATGTTTTGATGATAACAAAGATGATAACAAAAGATGATAACAAAAGATGATGACAAAGGTGATGACAAAAAGCTCAAAGGTCAATCAAAGAATGAGTTCAAGATATCCAAGATAAAATCAAGAACACTTTAAGATTCAAGAGGAAAGTTGATTTCAAGAATCAAGAATCAAGTTTCAAGAATCAAGATTCAAGAGATCAAGATTCAAGACTCAAGATTCAAGAATCAAGAGAAGGCTTAATCAAGATAAGTATGAAAAAGGTTTTTCTCAAAAACTGAGTAGCACATGGATTTTTCTCAAAACATGTTTACCAAAGAGTTTTTTACTCTCTGGTAATCGATTACCTGATTATTGTAATCGATTACCAGTAGCAAAATGGATTTGAAAAAGTTTTCAAACTGAATTTACAACGTTCCAATTGATTTCAAAAAGTTGTAATCGATTACAATATTTTGGTAGTCGATTACCAGTGCCTTTGAACGTTGAAATTCAAATTCAAATGTGAAGAGTCACATACTTTCACATAAAAGCTTTGTGTAATCGATTACACTGATTTGGTAATCGATTACCAGTGATTGTTTCTGAATAAATCAAAAGATGTAACTCTTCAAATGGTTTTTGAATTTTTCAAATTGGTTTTAAGTTTTTCTAAAAGTTATAACTCTTCAAAATGATCCTCTTGACCAGACATGAAGAGTCTATAAAAGCAAGATTTTGTTTTGTATTTTTATTCATTCATTCAATCAATCTTTCTAACACTTTTCCAATCAATCTTATACAATCCTTTACAAGCCTTGAATCTCTTTGAACTTCTTCTTCTTTCTTTTGTGCCAAAAGCTTTCCAAAGTTTTCTGGTTTTCTAAACCTTGAAAACTTGTGCTATTCATTCTTTTCATCTCTTCTCCCTTTGCCAAAAAGAATTCGCCAAGGACTAACCGCCTGAATTCTTTTTGTGTCTCTCTTCTCCCTTTTCCAAAAGAATGAAGGACTAACCGCCTGAGAATTCTTTTGATTCTTCTCCCTTGTCAAAGAATTCAAAACGACACAGTATGAGAATTCTTTTGATTCTTCTCAATCCCTTATACAAAAGTGTTCAAATGACTAATCGCTTGAGAATTCTTTTGTATCCCCATTCACAAAGTATCAGAGGTTTATCCGCTTAAGATCTTCGTCTTAACACATTGGAGGGTACATTCTTTGTGGTACAAGTAGAGGGTACATTTACTTGGGTTTGACTGAGAACAAGAGAGGGTACATCTCTTGTGGATCAGTTCTAGTGGAGGGTACATCCACTAGGGTTTCAAAGAGAACAAGGGAGGGTACATCCCTTGTGGATCTTTGCTTGTAAAAGGATTTTTACAAGGTTGAAAGAAATCTCAAGGACCGCAGGTTGCTTGGGGACTGGATGTAGACACGGGTTATTGCCAAACTAGTATAAAAACTCTTGTGTGTTTGTCTCTTTCTTCCCTACTCTTTTAATTTCCGCTGCGCATTTAATTTCTGCTTTTACTTTCTGTTAAGTTTCTCTTCTACTCCTTATTCTCTTAACAACTTAGTAAAAGCCTTAGAAGAGTAATTTTTTAATTAGTAAAGGTTTAGGAATAATTAATTCAACCCCCCCCCCTTCTTAATTATTATGAGGCCACTTGATCCAACAGAAAGTTTTGAACAAAAACTTTTAGAAAGATGAAGAGAAATGAAACCAGAAAGTTCTGTTGAAAGAAATGAAAGAAGATGTTGAAAGATAGATTGAAAGATAGAATGATTGAAAGAGATGATTGATATGAATGTTATTGTTGTTCTTTATGTTTCATGCCAAGGTCACATATTTATAGTTTCTTGATGACTCAAGTCAAAACTTGTAACTCTTGGCAATTCCTTTAAAAACTAATCACTTAAAAAGATATGGCTTTTGAAAGAATCTTCAGAAACAAGTCACTTGAAGAAATGTGACTTTTGGAAATGGATTTTTCGAAATCAGTCACTGGTAATCGATTACCATAAAGGTGTAATCGATTACACATCAACAGATGTGACTCTTCATTTTGAATTTTGAAAATCTTAACATTTTAAAACCACTGGTAATCGATTACTGTAATCTGGTAATCGATTACCAGAGAGTAAAACTCTGTGGTAATGATTTTGTGAAAACTTCTTGTGCTACTCAATGTTTTGAAAAACTTTTTAATACTTATCTTGATTAAGTCTTCTCTTGATTCTTGAATCTTTGAGTCTTGGATCTTGATCTTGATTATTCTTGAATCTTGATTCTTGATTCTTGAAATCAAATTTTCTTTTGATCCTTGAAGTGTTCTTGACTCAATCTTGAATGTCATCATCTTTGTTATCATGAAGTGATCTTGACTTTTGAGCTTTTTGTCATCATCTTTGTTATCATCAAAACTCCTTGAATCAATCTTGATTCATCATGAAGCATGCTTCTACAGAGAGGGGGATGAATAGAAAATAGATTTTAAAACTAAATATGGACTGCATGAATGATTGGTTATGCCCTTTGGGTTGACCAATGCTCCTAGCACTTTCATGAGATTAATGAACCATGTGTTAAGGGAATTTCTAGGAAAATTTATTGTGGTTTATTTTTATGATATCTTGATTTATAACAAATTCCATGATGAACATCTCGTACATTTGAGGAGAGGTTTAGAGGCCCTTAGTGTGAGAGCTTGTATGCTAGCATGGATAAATTTGTTTTGTTTGGACCATGTAGTTTTCCTTGGTTTTGTTGTTAGCTCCCATGGAGTACATGTTGATCAAGAAAAGGTGAAAGCCATTCAAGAATGGCCAACCCCCAAAATTGTTGGTGAGGTAAGAAGCTTTCATGGTTTGACAAGTTTCTATAGGAGATTTGTTAGGGATTTTAGTATTGTGGCAGCACCTTTTACTGAGATTTCCAAGAAAAATATAGGATTTAAATGCGGGGGGGGGGGGGGGGGATAAGAACATGCATTCACTGCACTCAAAGAAAAATTGATGCATGCACCAATTCTTGTATTACCTAATTTTGGCAAATCCTTTGAAATTGAGTGTCATGTGTTTAGGGTTGGGAAATAGGCTGTTTTAATGCAAGAGGGACATCCCATTGCCTACTTTAGTGAAAAATGAATCGGGCTATCCTTAATTATTCCACATATGACAAGGAGTTGTATGCGTTGGTAAGAGCATTACAAACTTGGGCAGCATTACCTTCTACCCAAACAATTTGTCATACATATTGACCATGAATCCTTGAAGCATCTTAAGGGACAAAGCAAGTTGAGCAAGAGACATGCTAGGTGGATAGAGTTTCTTGAACAATTTCAACATGTGATCAAGCACAAGAAAGGTAAGTCCAATGTATTTGTTGATGCACTTTCAAGAAGGTATGCTTTACTCTTTACTCTTGAAACTAAATTCATTGGGTTTGAGCACATTAAAGAATTGTATGACCATGATCCATATTTTGCTTCCAAATATTCTACATGTGTCAAAATGGTTTCTTTCAGTATAATGGCTATTTGTTCAAAGAAAAAAGATTATGTGTGCCCAAAGGATCCATAAGAAGATTACTTGTGAAAGAAGCCCACGAGGGGGGGGGGGGGATTAATGGGGCATTTTTGGGTTCAAAAACTTTAGACATGTTACAGGAGCATTTCTATTTGCTACATATGAAACGTGATGTGCATAAGTTTTGTGAACAATGCATTGTTTGTAAGTAGTCAAAGTCTAGAGTCATGCCTCATGGTCTTTATTCTCTTTTGCCTGTTCCTGTATGTGTGCCCTTGGATTGATTTATTTATGGATTTTGTTTTAGGTTTGCCTCGGATGAGGAATGGTAAGGCCTCCATTTTTGTTGTGGTTGTCAAGTGTTAGTGCTTAGCTCTACTGAGTTTTAAAAGATTGGCTAAGATTTTGTTAAAACATAAGCACTTAGACAATGAAGGAAAGCTGGAGTTGCTGCACATGATGTCCAACGTTATGTCAAGGGATAAGATCGGGCTGCACAATGCACAAGGCAAGATAAAATGTCAATGAAGAATTGAAGCTGCAGGATCCACGATGTCGGATACAATGTCCAGGACATCCTGCCCGAAAATACTGGACACATAAATCTGTTATATCTTTAACAGATTATTGTGCAGTTAGCAACAGATTTGGTGATCTATCTTTAGGAACGAATTAAAAGATAATTAAAGTTCGAATTACAAACTAGAAGAGTTCGTTCAGGGAATAAAGATTAAAGATAAAAACTAAAAGATCAAACTGTATCTTTTAGATCTTTAAGTGCAGATTTTCAGGAAAATGATAGATTTCATCCAGCACAAGTAGTTGCAGCCCAGAAACGCACACTGCTATAAAAACATGGAGGCTGCACGAGTTTTGTACCAAGTCCGGGATCGAAGAGTTATTTTGTGAGTTTTGGGACTTGAGTGTTTTGTGAGCCACCTTGATGGTACCCTAACATCAAGTGTTGGACCTGAGTGTGTAGAGTTGATCTCTAGTGTGTAGAGTTGATCTCTAGTGTGTAGAGTTGATCTCTTTTGTTCAGAGAGCAATCTCTGGTGTGTCTTTGATTTATTTGTAAACACGAGAGAGTGTTTGAGAGGGAGTGAGAGGGGTTCTCATATCTAAGAGTGGCTCTTAGGTAGAGGTTGCACGGGTAGTGGTTAGGTGAGAAGGTTGTAAACAGTGGCTGTTAGACCTTGAACTAACACTATTTTAGTGGATTTCCTCCCTGGCTTGGTAGCCCCCAGATGTAGGTGAGGTTGCACCGAACTGGGTTAACAATTCTCTTGTGTTATTTACTTGTTTAATCTGTTCATACAGTCAAACATAATCTGCATGTTCTGAAGCGTGATGTCGTGACATCCGGTACGACATCTGTCATTGGTATCAGAATTTCAATTGGTATCAGAGCAGGCACTCGAATTCACTGAGTGAGATCTAGGGAGATAAATTCTGATGAACATGGAGAAAGAAGAAGGACCAGTGAACAGACCACCAATTTTGAATGGAACCAACTATGAATACTGGAAAGCAAGGATGGTGGCCTTCCTCAAATCACTGGATAGCAGAACCTGGAAAGCTGTCATCAAAGGCTGGGAACATCCCAAGATGCTGGACACAGAAGGAAAGCCCACTGATGGATTGAAGCCAGAAGAAGACTGGACTAAAGAAGAAGACGAATTGGCACTTGGAAACTCCAAAGCTTTGAATGCTCTATTCAATGGAGTTGACAAGAATATCTTCAGACTGATCAACACATGCACAGTGGCCAAGGATGCATGGGAGATCCTGAAAACCACTCATGAAGGAACCTCCAAAGTGAAGATGTCCAGATTGCAACTATTGGCCACAAAATTCGAAAATCTGAAGATGAAGGAGGAAGAGTGTATTCATGACTTTCACATGAACATTCTTGAAATTGCCAATGCTTGCACTGCCTTGGGAGAAAGAATGACTGATGAAAAGCTGGTGAGAAAGATCCTCAGATCCTTGCCTAAGAGATTTGACATGAAAGTCACTGCAATAGAGGAGGCCCAAGACATTTGCAACCTGAGAGTAGATGAACTCATTGGTTCCCTTCAAACCTTTGAGCTAGGACTCTCGGATAGGACTGAAAAGAAGAGCAAGAACCTGGCGTTCGTGTCCAATGATGAAGGAGAAGAAGATGAGCATGACCTGGACACTGATGAAGGTCTAACTAATGCAGTTGTGTTCCTTGGAAAACAGTTCAACAAAGTGCTGAACAGAATGGACAGGAGGCAGAAACCACATGTCCGGAACATCCCTTTCGACATCAGGAAAGGTAGTGAATACCAGAAAAGGTCAGATGAAAAGCCCAGTCACAGCAAAGGAATTCAATGCCGTGGGTGTGAAGGATTTGGACACATCAAAGCTGAATGTCCCACTCATCTCAAGAAGCAGAGGAAAGGACTTTCTGTATGTCGGTCTGATGATACAGAGAGTGAACAAGAAAGTGATTCTGACAGAGATGTGAATGCACTCACTGGGAGATTTGAATCTGCTGAAGATTCAAGTGATACAGACAGTGAAATCACTTTTGATGAGCTTGCTACATCCTATAGAGAACTATGCATCAAAAGTGAGAAGATTCTTCAGCAAGAAGCACAACTGAAGAAGGTCATTGCAAATCTGGAGGCTGAAAAGGAGGCACATGAAGAGGAGATCTCTGAGCTTAAAGGAGAAGTTGGTTTTCTGAACTCTAAACTGGAAAACATGACAAAATCAATAAAGATGCTGAATAAAGGCTCAGATACGCTTGATGAGGTGCTAAAGCTTGGAAAGAATGTTGGAAACCAGAGAGGACTTGGATTTAATCCTAAGTCTGCTGGCAGAACAACCATGACAGAATTTGTTCCTGCCAAAAACAGCACTGGAGCCACGATGTCACAACATCGGTCTCGACATCATGGAACGCAGCAGAAAAGGAGCAAAAGAAAGAATTGGAGGTGTCACTACTGTGGCAAGTATGGTCACATAAAGCCCTTTTGCTATCATTTACATGGTCATCCACATCATGGAACTCAAAGTAGCAGCAGTGGAAGGAAGATGATGTGGGTTCCAAAACACAAGACTGTTAGTCTTGTTGTTCATACTTCACTTAGAGCATCAGCTAAGGAAGATTGGTACCTAGATAGCGGCTGTTCCAGACACATGACAGGAGTTAAAGAATTCCTGGTGAACATTGAACCTTGCTCCTCTAGCTATGTGACATTCGGAGATGGCTCTAAAGGAAAGATCACTGGAATGGGAAAGCTAGTCCATGATGGACTTCCTAGTCTGAACAAAGTACTGCTGGTGAAGGGACTGACTGCAAACTTGATCAGCATCAGTCAGTTGTGTGATGAAGGATTCAATGTAAACTTCACAAAGTCAGAATGCTTGGTGACAAATGAGAAGAGTGAAGTTCTAATGAAGGGCAGCAGATCAAAGGACAACTGTTACCTATGGACACCTCAAGAAACCAGTTACTCCTCCACATGTCTAGTCTCCAAAGAAGATGAAGTCAAAATATGGCATCAAAGATTTGGACATCTGCACTTAAGAGGCATGAAGAAAATCATTGACAAAGGCGCTGTTAGAGGCATTCCCAATCTGAAAATAGAAGAAGGCAGAATCTGTGGTGAATGTCAGATTGGAAAGCAAGTCAAGATGTCCCACCAGAAGCTTCAACATCAGACCACTTCAAGGGTGCTGGAACTACTTCACATGGACTTGATGGGGCCTATGCAAGTTGAAAGCCTTGGAGGAAAGAGGTATGCCTATGTTGTTGTGGATGATTTCTCCAGATTTACCTGGGTCAACTTTATCAGAGAAAAATCAGACACCCTTGAAGTATTCAAGGAGTTGAGTCTGAGACTTCAAAGAGAAAAAGACTGTGTCATCAAGAGAATCAGGAGTGACCATGGCAGAGAGTTTGAAAACAGCAAGTTTACTGAATACTGCACATCTGAAGGCATCACTCATGAGTTCTCTGCAGCCATTACACCACAACAAAATGGCATAGTTGAAAGGAAAAACAGGACTTTGCAAGAAGCTGCTAGGGTCATGCTTCATGCCAAAGAACTTCCCTATAATCTCTGGGCTGAAGCCATGAACACAACATGCTACATCCACAACAGAGTCACACTTAGAAGAGGGACTCCAACCACACTGTATGAAATCTGGAAAGGGAGGAAGCCAACTGTCAAGCACTTCCACATCTTTGGAAGTCCATGTTACATCTTGGCAGATAGAGAGCAAAGGAGAAAGATGGATCCCAAGAGTGATGCAGGAATATTCCTGGGATACTCTACAAACAGCAGAGCATATAGAGTATTCAATTCCAGAACCAGAACTGTGATGGAATCCATCAATGTGGTTGTTGATGATCTAACTCCAACAAGAAAGAAGGATGTCGAAGAAGATGTCAGAACATCGGGAGACAATGTAGCAGATACAGCTAAAAGTGCAGAAAATGCAGAAAACTCTGATTCTGCTACTGATGAACCAAACATCAATCAACCTGACAAGAGACCCTCCATTAGAATCCAAAAGATGCACCCCAAGGAGCTGATTATAGGAGACCCAAACAGAGGGGTCACTACAAGATCAAGGGAGATTGAGATTGTCTCCAATTCATGCTTTGTCTCCAAAATTGAGCCCAAGAATGTGAAAGAGGCACTGACTGATGAGTTCTGGATCAATGCTATGCAAGAAGAATTGGAGCAATTCAAAAGGAATGAAGTCTGGGAGCTAGTTCCTAGACCCGAGGGAACTAATGTGATTGGCACCAAGTGGATCTTCAAGAACAAAACCAATGAAGAAGGTGTTATAACCAGAAACAAGGCCAGACTTGTTGCTCAAGGCTACACTCAGATTGAAGGTGTAGACTTTGATGAAACTTTTGCCCCAGTTGCTAGACTTGAGTCCATCAGATTGTTACTTGGTGTAGCGTGCATCCTCAAATTCAAGCTGTACCAAATGGATGTGAAGAGCGCGTTTCTGAATGGATACCTGAATGAAGAAGCCTATGTGGAGCAGCCAAAGGGATTTGTAGATCCAACTCATCCAGATCATGTATACAGGCTCAAGAAGGCTCTCTATGGATTGAAGCAAGCTCCAAGAGCTTGGTATGAAAGGCTAACAGAGTTCCTTACTCAGCAAGGGTATAGAAAGGGAGGAATTGACAAGACTCTCTTTGTCAAACAAGATGCTGAAAACTTGATGATAGCACAGATATATGTTGATGACATTGTGTTTGGAGGGATGTCGAATGAGATGCTTCGACATTTTGTCCAACAGATGCAATCTGAATTTGAGATGAGTCTTGTTGGAGAGCTGACTTATTTTCTGGGACTCCAAGTGAAGCAGATGGAAGACTCCATATTCCTCTCACAAAGCAGGTATGCAAAGAACATTGTCAAGAAGTTTGGGATGGAAAATGCCAGCCATAAAAGAACACCTGCACCTACTCACTTGAAGCTGTCAAAGGATGAAGCTGGCACCAGTGTTGATCAAAGCTTGTACAGAAGCATGATTGGGAGCTTACTATATTTAACAGCTAGCAGACCTGACATCACCTATGCAGTAGGTGTTTGTGCAAGATATCAAGCCAATCCTAAGATAAGTCACTTGAATCAAGTAAAGAGAATTCTGAAATATGTAAATGGCACCAGTGACTATGGGATTATGTACTGTCATTGTTCAGATTCATTGCTGGTTGGGTATTGTGATGCTGATTGGGCTGGAAGTGCAGATGACAGAAAAAGCACTTCTGGTGGATGTTTCTATTTGGGAACCAATCTTATTTCATGGTTCAGCAAGAAGCAGAACTGTGTGTCCCTATCTACTGCAGAAGCCGAGTATATTGCAGCAGGAAGCAGCTGTTCACAACTAGTTTGGATGAAGCAGATGCTCAAGGAGTACAATGTCGAACAAGATGTCATGACATTATACTGTGACAACTTGAGTGCTATTAATATTTCTAAAAATCCTGTGCAACACAGCAGAACCAAGCACATTGACATTAGACATCACTATATCAGAGAGCTTGTTGATGATAAAGTTATCACACTGGAGCATGTTGACACTGAGGAACAAATAGCAGATATTTTCACAAAGGCATTGGATGCAAATCAGTTTGAAAAACTGAGGGGCAAGCTGGGCATTTGTCTGCTAGAGGATTTATAGCAGCTACTGCTATCTGAACGTGCTCAAACGTCTCACTTAACATTAATAGCACGTTCACTACTGAGCCAAAACAAATTCGACCGTTGCTTCACACGTCCCTCTACATTCCTCATTCAAACTTATATTTTCGTGGTAATCTCGTTTTCAGCATTCCCCAACAGCTCTCAGAGATTTACGAAATCATTCCAAAGGCTCTGCATTTCCATGGCTACCTCACCAAAAGAAACTTCAGCTCCTGGTTCACCCTCTGTACCATCATCTCCTTCATCCACCAAAGCACCATCAAACCAGGAACGACCTGAATTCAATATCCAGCCCATACAAATGATTCCTGGTTCAGCCCCTGTTCCTGAAAAACTGGTCCCCAAACGACAACAGGGAGTGAAGATTTCTGAAAACCCTAGCCTTGCAACAAGTCCTAGGGAAGTAGACACAGAGATGGATAAGAAGATCCGCAGTATTGTGAGTAACATTCTGAAAAATGCTTCTGTTCCTGATGCTGATGAAGATGTTCCAACATCTCCCACCCCAGATGTTGCTGTTCCTAATGCTGAGAAAGATGTTCCAACATCTTCCACCCCAAATACTGAAGTCCTCTCTTCACCCAGCAAAGAGGAATCAACAGAGAAAGAGGAACAAGCCACAGAGGAGACCCCTGCACCAAGGGCACCAGAACCTGCTCCAGGTGACCTCATTGACCTAGAAGAAGTAGAATCTGATGAGGAACCCATTGCCAACAGGTTGGCACCTGGCATTGCAGAAAGGTTACAAAGCAGAAAGGGAAAAACCCCCATTAAGAGGTCTGGACGAATCAAAACTATGGCACAGAAGAAGAGTACTCCAATCACTCATACCACATCCAGACGGAGCAAAGTTGCAATCCCTTCCAAGAAGAGGAAAGAAATTTCCTCATCTGATTCTGATGATGATGTCGAACTAGATGTTCCCGACATCAAGAAGGCCAAGACTTCAGGGAAAAAGGTGCCTGGAAATGTCCCTGATGCACCATTGGACAACATCTCATTCCACTCCATTGGCAATGCTGAAAGGTGGAAATTTGTGTATCAACGCAGACTTGCCTTGGAAAGAGAACTAGGAAGAGCTGCCTTGGATTGCAAGGAGATCATGGACCTCATCAAGGCTGCTGGACTGCTGAAAACTGTCACCAAGTTGGGAGACTGCTATGAAAGTCTAGTCAGGGAATTCATTGTCAACATTCCCTCTGACATAACAAACAGAAAGAGTGATGAGTATCAAAAAGTATTTGTCAGAGGAAAATGTGTTAGATTCTCCCCTGCTGTAATCAACAAATACCTGGGCAGACCAACAGATGGAGTGGTGGATATTGCTGTCTCTGAGCATCAAATTGCCAAGGAAATCACTGCCAAACAAGTCCAGCATTGGCCAAAGAAAGGGAAGCTTTCTGCAGGGAAGCTGAGTGTGAAGTATGCAATCCTGCACAGGATTGGCGCTGCAAACTGGGTACCCACCAATCATACTTCCACTGTTGCCACAGGTTTGGGTAAATTTCTGTATGCTGTTGGAACCAAGTCCAAATTTAATTTTGGAAACTATATTTTTTATCAAACTGTTAAGCATTCACAATCTTTTGCTGTCAAATTACCCATTGCCTTCCCAACTGTATTGTGTGGCATTATGTTGAGTCAACATCCCAATATTTTAAACTACACTGACTCTGTGATGAAGATAGAATCTCCTCTATCCCTGCATTACAAACTGTTTGAGGGGACACATGTCCCAGACATTGTCTCGACATCAGGGAAAGCTGCTGCTTCAGGTGCTGTGTCCAAGGATGCTTTGATTGCTGAACTCAAGGACACATGCAAGGTGCTGGAAGCAACCATCAAAGCCACCACAGAGAAGAAGATGGAGCTGGAACGGCTGATCAAAAGACTCATAGACAGTGGCATTGATGATGGTGAAGCAGCTGAGGAAGATGGTGAAGCAGCTGAGGAAGAAGAAGAAGCAGCTGAGGAAGAAGAAGAAGCAGCTGAAGAAGAGGAAGATGCAGCAGAGGATACTGAATCAGATGATGATTCTGAAGCCACCCCATGATCATCAGACCTTTATTTTTGCATTTTACTAGCTATAGGGGCATGTCCCTTTGAACAATTGATTACTATTGGTCTGTAATATTTGCACCTTAAGCTCATGCATTCAACTTTTGTCAAATTCTGTCTAAAAAGGGGGAGTAATAGTGTTATGTATTATGCATGATTTATGATTTGGAGTAGTAGGATACTATGTATGCAATAGTAGTATTGTGCATGATTTGTGATGTTGAGAAGTAGGATACGATGTATGCATGATTCATGATTTTGAGGGGGAGTTGTATGTATACGATTTTGAGGGGGAGACTGCTGCTGCTGATGATGACTGATGTAAGCTACTGTAACTACTAGTAGCTGATAGAAGATGCTGCAGTAAGAGCATGGAGACATGTCACATGAGATGTCTTGACATCCTGGAGAAGACTAGTAGCTGATAGAAGATGCTGCAGTGAACTGCTTCACAGCAGTAGGAGCATGGAGACAGGGGGAGCAGAAAGCTGATGTCACGTGAGATGTCTTGACATCCTGGAAAAGACTTGTAGATTTGCAACTTGCAGAATTTTTGCTGTCACCACTACAGATACCGCTGTGCTTGATTACTCTGATAATGAAAGTTGCTGATCCCACTTGAATAACTGCTCGAACCTGCTCAGGAAGTGTCTAAGTATGTTTTAGACAAAATTTGCCAAAGGGGGAGATTGTTAGTGCTTAGCTCTACTGAGTTTTAAAAGATTGGCTAAGATTTTGTTAAAACATAAGCACTTAGACAATGAAGGAAAGCTGGAGTTGCTGCACATGATGTCCAACGTTATGTCAAGGGATAAGATCGGGCTGCACAATGCACAAGGCAAGATAAAATGTCAATGAAGAATTGAAGCTGCAGGATCCACGATGTCGGATACAATGTCCAGGACATCCTGCCCGAAAATACTGGAGTTGCTGCACAAGGCACAAGGCAAGATAAAAGTCAAGTGAAGAAGTGAAGCTGCAGGATCCACGATGTCGGATACGATGTCCAGGACATCTGGCCCGAAAATACTGGACACATAAATCTGTTATATCTTTAACAGATTATTGTGCAGTTAGCAACATATTTGGTGATCTATCTTTAGGAACGAATTAAAAGATAATTAAAGTTCGAATTACAAACTAGAAGAGTTCGTTCAGGGAATAAAGATTAAAGATAAAAACTAAAAGATCAAACTGTATCTTTTAGATCTTTAAGTGCAGATTTTCAGGAAAATGATAGATTTCATCCAGCACAAGTAGTTGCAGCCCAGAAACGCACACTGCTATAAAAACATGGAGGCTGCACGAGTTTTGTACCAAGTCCGGGATCGAAGAGTTATTTTGTGAGTTTTGGGACTTGGGTGTTTTGTGAGCCACCTTGATGGTACCCTAACATCAAGTGTTGGACCTGAGTGTGTAGAGTTGATCTCTAGTGTGTAGAGTTGATCTCTAGTGTGTAGAGTTGATCTCTTTTGTTCAGAGAGCAATCTCTGGTGTGTCTTTGATTTATTTGTAAACACGGGAGAGTGTTTGAGAGGGAGTGAGAGGGGTTCTCATATCTAAGAGTGGCTCTTAGGTAGAGGTTGCACGGGTAGTGGTTAGGTGAGAAGGTTGTAAACAGTGGCTGTTAGACCTTGAACTAACACTATTTTAGTGGATTTCCTCCCTGGCTTGGTAGCCCCCAGATGTAGGTGAGGTTGCACCGAACTGGGTTAACAATTCTCTTGTGTTATTTACTTGTTTAATCTGTTCATACAGTCAAACATAATCTGCATGTTCTGAAGCGTGATGTCGTGACATCCGGTACGACATCTGTCATTGGTATCAGAATTTCATCAAGTTTTCAAAAATGACACATTTCATACCATGTGAGAAAAATGATGATGCATGTCATGTTGCCGAATTATTTTTCAAGGAAGTGGTGCGCCTCCATGAACTACCAAGAAGCATCGCTTTGGACCGAGACATTAAGTTCCTTAGTCACTTTCGAAGAACATTATGGGGTAAGGTTGGAACAAAGCTTCTATTTTCCACCACATGTCATCTTCAGACCGATTGCCAAACTGAGGTAGTAAACAAAACTTTGGCTTTTCTTCTTAGAGCCGTGATTAAAAAGAATATAAAGAGTTGGGAAGAATGCCTACCTCATGTTGAGTTTGCATACAATAGGGTCATACATAGCACTACACAACACTCTCCATTTGAAGTAGTGTATGGTTTTAATCCCTTGACTCATCTTGATTTGTTACCATTGCCTAACATTTATGATTTTAAGCATAAGGATGCACATGCTAAAGTTGAATATGTGAAAAAATTGCATAAGCAAGTGAAGGCTCAAATTGCAAAGAAGACTGAAAGCTATGACAAGCAAGCCAAAAAGAACAAGAAGAAAGTGGTACTTGAACCGGGTGATTGGGTTTGGGTACACATGAGGAATGAGAGGTGCCCTGAACAAAGGAAGTCCAAACTTTAACCTAGAGGAGACAGACCTTTCCAAGTACTAGAGAGGATCAACGACAATGCTTACAAGATTGATATTCCAGGTGAGTATGGAGTAAGTTCCTCTTTTAATGTTGCTGACTTGACTCCATTTTTTAAAGGTGGTGATTCTAAAGATTAGAGGGAAAATGCTTTCCAAGAAGGAGGGAATGATGAGAATCCCAAAGCTGCCCAAATACAGGGACCTATGACCAAGGGTAGGATCAAACAGTTAGAGGATACCATCCAACAAATGGTAGCAGCTATACTTGACAAGTGTTCGACCAAAATACTTGTTTACTCCCTCTTCCAAATTGGTATTACTTGTTTTTATATGGGAGTGGTCTTACCGGAAAGCGCATCGGGTCGCCAAGTAAAAAATAATTAAAATGGAATGAACCGAGTATCAAAAACAGAGAACTTGTTCATTTAGCAAAGTTTTGTTAAGTAAGCAGGCATTTGCAAACAGAAATTAATGATTGTGAATTAAAGCAAAAGTATGTTCTATCCTAAGTAATAGCAATAAGCGAGAACAAGTAAGCGTGAAAACAAATATCTAAAGATGTTGTGTCGTCCTACTGAGTAAATTGATGCAATTAAAGATATTTTTCTAATTAAAGAAGTTCCTGCATTCTATGCTGAGGAAAAAAATACCAAACACCAATTCCTCCTGAGTTTGGACTAATTTAAATCAAACTTTGTTTGTAAATCCCTCTTGTTGAACTTGGCCTAATTTAAACAACATTATACTCATAGCATAATAAAGAAAACTAAAACCCTGCACACTATCCCTAACAATGCAGTTATTCAGTCCATGCTCTATCAAGTTCTAAGGAAACAGTGCATTTCCCAATGCTAAAGTCCCTAACAGCACACACAAATGGGTGATCAAGCCACAAGCATGCATACAATAAGCATAGATAAAAGCAGTGAACACATAAAACAACCTTAATTAGATATGAAAAAGAGTTTACATCAAGTACTCAGTAAGAATCCCCAACTGAAGGTTTTAGCCTTTCATGACAAGGAAGCTCCTTTTACACTAAAGAAGAGGAATCAAGAGAAATTGCTTGCTTACAAAGGAGTGGGGATGTCTCCTCCACCTCTAGGATTCTCACAATCTCTAAAAAACTCACTAATCTCCCTAAAAGATGAAAACTTGGCCCCTTGCTCTGCTATATGCTCTCTGAAATTCACACTCTTCAGGCTCTGACGACTCTCTCCCCTTTAATTCTGTGCAAATCAGGCTTAAAAAGGGCTTCCTGATCTCGACGTCGTGCTTAGCGCCAATCTCGCGCTAAGCCTGGAAAGCGACAGACAACTCGCTTAGCAAGCTGATAACGCACTAAGCGCATGCTTGCGTAGTAGATGCCTTTCCAGATTCCCCTTTACTCGCTAAGCACGCTGGTGCTGGGCTTAGCTGTTGATGCACACTAAGCGCATTGAACTCGTTTAGCGCAATGACTCCTTTGACACTTCTTCAAAATAACTCCTTTTTTCCTGAAATTAAAGAAAATTTAATATTAATTCCATGTAAAGAGGCTTCTGCTGTGCAGAGATCAAAACAAAAAAAATTTATTTACAATCCTACCAAAAAGAACCATAAATTGGGAGGTTTATATACATTTTGGAAAACTTTTCTATACAAAAGTTAGTAGTAAACGACGACTAACAACAAGGCCCAAGAAGAGAAGGACGAAGGCCCAAAGACACTCCTAAGAATCTTGATTGCTGAAGGCCCAAACTAATTTGAAGGCCCATATCAAATATTTTCTATTTTTGTAATTTTAATTAAATAAAATTGGTGGTTGAATCCTATGCCTTTTCAGCTGCACCAACTATCAGCTACACTATATGTATTCAACTTATTTTGAAGGAAAGGACTTTTGGCATTTTCGAGAAAATATTTGTGTATTTCGTGAGAGCTTATCTCTAGGTTCCTTGTCTAACCAATTCTGAACTTGTCAAGGTTAAACTCTTGTAGCGTCTACCCTTGACTTATCTTCCATCTATGGAAGTGGCGTCATCCGATTCCTTGACCTATACCAAGTGATTCGCTCCTAATAAGGATCACATCAGAGGTCCCTCAAACAATGTCTGGAAGAGACATGTGAGAGAAGTCTTAACCGTTATGCATGGTGGAAGAAATCATGAGTCGGTCAAAAGAAAACCTCTACCATTGATCTTTGACAATAAAGACATAAACGTGTCAATTGTTCCAAACCACAATTATTCCCTATCAGTGAAAACTTTTATAAACAACAAGGAGGTACATCGGTTGTTGGTCGATATAGGTAGCTTTATGGATATCGTGTTTAATGATTTCCTTAGGAATCTAAAAAATCCCATAGTTGGAGTTGCTCCCCTATAGCGAAGACCTCATAGGTTCCTCTGGTCACCACATTGCATGTGACCTTTGGGAAGGCACTAGTGACCAGAACGATCATCGTCAGGTTCATTGTAACAAAGCTATAATTGTCTTAAAACACCATATTGGGTAGACCGACCTTGAATACATTAAAAGCTATTCAACAATTTCATTTGACCATGAAATTCCTCAATGATGAAATGCAAGTCATAACCTTGAAAGGAGATTAAAAGAAATCCACAAGTGATACAAGGAGTCCTTAAAAAAAAAAAAAAAAAACATAGACAAACCAGATAAGATGGAATATGAACCCAGGGCTAAAACGTAGTTTGAGATAATGCTCATTGAGTTGGATTACATAGAGGATATTGAAAAGGCATAAATACATTTTTGGTCTCTGTAATTTAGTGTTTTTTTTTCTTTTTTGTCCTTGGAAAAATTTTGTTTTCATTTTAGTCCTAGCAAAATGTGATTGTGTTCTCTTTTGTCCTTAAAGTGCTTTAAATAATTTTTTCACCTTTGGAAACACTTTTTTTACTATTCAAAGCGTCATCTAAAGCACTTTAAGGGCAAAAAACAAATCAAACACAAGTTTACCACACTAAGAACAACACAAAGAACAACAAGGAGAGGAGGAAAAAGCTTTCTTCTGCACGAGGAGGACCAAAACTCAAGCTCCCAAGAGAATGGTTCTCTTGGAGAAGGAGATAGTAGATAGTGATATTTTTTTTATTTGGGTTCAAATTTCCAAAGAGTCTCAGAGGATTTTATGACTCTCTAACTTCCTTCTCTTCACACCCCACACTTCACTAAGTCAACCACCCATTTCCAATCACTCAAGGCCCAAACACTCTAAAAACCAACTAATCACTCATAAAACATGGTTTAAGCATAAAGATAAATATGGATATAAATACCACTAACCATCACCTCATAATTAATTAATTAATTAGAGAACTTAATTTAAATTTAATTACGCTTGCAAATTAATTAAAACCACTTAATTAGACATTACGAAAAGCATGTTACGCTATGTGAGGATTGTTGAGTTGGCTCATGTGATCTAACATCATGACTAAATGCCATACCCCAGGATGAGCATGCCATGTGATCATCTCCTAGATATTACTATGTGGTCATCTGTTGCTTCGAGGATTGACCCCTCAACAACACTCTCCACCAGGATTGCACCATAGATCAATGTGGTTTATGTTGCCACAGTATGAGACACCGCTTCACAATAGTACAGATCCTTTCACAGGCACAAACAAATGAATACAATAGGACATCTCACATGATCCACTTCATCTTCACGACCACAAGTCGCATGAGCCTTGATCCTCAATAAATGAGCATCTCGCTTCAATGCCATTTCATTGTTCTCAATCACGCTTGACCCTAAAATGGAAAGTTTCTATTTCCTCAATCTTCACAATCAAATGAAATGATGAACAAACATCACACACATGTGCATTCAAACACACATCCCGTCATGAACCAACATTCGTGACTACATGGTCTTATTACATTTTGACATTCTTCACCACTCTTGATGTTTTATGCTCAATTATGTCATGGTTTTCCAAGTCCTTACATATGTACTAAACTAATTTCTAAGTCCATGTGCCATCCTTAAGTAACTCCATTATTAAAGCCAATTCATAATTAAGTGTTCAGGCTCTTTTTAGCAGTTTATTCACTATTTTCCGTAATGAACTTCTCGGTCAATAATTATTAATTTCCATAAATGCCCTTCTCTCGGAGTCTATTTTCACCCATGGGTCTCAATTCCCTATCCCCAACCATCATCATCCAAAAATCAAACAATATCATGCGCACCAAACTCAAAGCCTAGAATTTTGACTCTCCAAGCCTCAGTTCACAAGGTAAATATCACACATGAAAATAAATCACAATAAATTTATAACTACACATATATGGACAAGTATCCTCCTCCTGAGCTAGGATCCGTTGTCTAGAAGCATTCATAGCAAATTCACCTTAAATAATATTTATTTCAATTTCAAGAGCATTCAATACAGTAGTATTTAATTTCACAAAATACTAAAAATAACATTTCAAATCAGAAATTCACCAAAATAGACCGTGATACTTGTAATCATATATAATTCAACACAAACCCAAATTCACTAAAATAATAAATTATTTCAATTAAAAACAAATTTTATCCTATCACTTGAAATCATCATCTTGAAAATCCCAAAAATACTTAATCATCTTGGAATTGCGAAATCTTATACATAGCTTAATTAACATGTTAAGTGAACATATATTTTTTTTATAGAGACTTAAATCTCATGCAAAATATTTGAATAATATTTATTTTCAACAACTGCCTGGAAAATTGATTCACACCATTTAATTCATAGAAAATGTTTTCTGCATACAATAAATTCTCACAGAATTATTATACATTCCTACATGTCCATAGTTCAACAAATAAATTCTCCCAAGTCCAATACATTGCAGAACAATTTTCCCCCAAATTAAATGTCTTATTTGTCCAAGAGTCCAATTTCAATATACTGGTTCATTAAAATTTGTTCCACTCATCTTTTGGCTTGGTCAATTCTTGTGGGCATTCCCCATGGCTAGGGTGAGATCCGTACCTACTTATTTTCCATATTCAACCCATAAAAATTATGAAAATTCAAAAATTGAAATTGAAATATTTGAGAAAAGAGAAAGATAATTTGATTAAAATAGAAGGATTTTTCCGAAAATTCTAGAAAAATTCCGACAAGATCCAAAGACCTTGAAAATTATAACATAGTCCTCCAATAAAAATATCAGTGTTCCAAAAATAAATTAAAATTTGTAATAGGTTTTAGCCAAACAAGAAAATGAAGCATTTTCGTTATTTTGCAACATGATCTCAAACCAAAAGTCATTTCCTAGTTTTAGAACACCCATAACAGCCCAAACACACCACAACAAGCATATTCATGAGGGTGATTGAAGAACTCCCCGTACCTTTGAGTGATAGATAGAAGAGATGAAGAGAAATGACTCAAAAATCACCAAATTAACAACGCATCACTATACTAGTATTGAGAAACAATTCAAATTTATAATTGCAAATCTCTAAGATATTGTTTAGATTTTAAAAAAGGATATTGTCTTATTTCTAGGATTTTGTTTAGAATTAAGGATATATTTTGTAAATTAGAGATTTGTTTTCTCTCTTAAGATTGTAATGCTAGGTCTATATATGGATGTTCTTAAGATGAGAAGAATTACTCAACCTGAAGAGGGGTCACTGTTCCGCCTCTAGGACAACTACGAAATTTATCAGCAAGTGCACTGAGTCATAAGTAATATAAAACGGTAAGAAACGAGTATCAAATCACAGGGAGTTTGTTTCATTTAGAAAAATGTTCATTCAATATGTAGACATTTGTATAACAACATGAAATGGAAATAAAAACAAGATATAGTTGCAATTCTAAAGATAACTATAAAATTAACTAAGTAAATGCGAGAAATAAACAGATGATTAAAACATTGGGCCTTTCTATTGAGTGACTTGATGCAATTAAGTGTTTTTCTCTATTTAAGATTGTTTTTGTGTTCTATGCTGAGGGCAATTCTATCACACACCGATTCCTCGCGTGAATGGACTAATTCTATTTAAATCTCGTTCCCGGATGTCTCGTTGAACTTAGCCTAAACGAATTGCATTACGATTACAACATATTAAAAACTAAAACCCTGCACTTTGTGTCCAATAATGCAGTTATCTAGCCCTGCTCTATCCAGTTATAAGGATTTCAAACATTTTCCAATGCTAAAAATCCTAACTTTACACAAATAGATGATTAAACCAAAAGCATGCAAGAATTAAGTACAAATAGAAGCAATGAACATATCAAAACAACATTAAATAGATAGTAAAGAATATTTACATCAAGGCTCAGCAGAAATTCCCAACAAAAGCTTTAGCCTTCCATGGCAAGTTATCACCTTTTAGTTACAATAGGAGGTTTTGGAAGAAAAATTCAGATTACACAGTGGTAGGGATGTGTCATCCACCTCTAAGAACCTCAAAATCACTCTAAAACCTAGAATCCTCTTGAAAGCTGAGGTTTTTGGTGCTCCCTTGCCCTGTACGTCTCTTTATTGCATAGGCTCTCAAGCATATCCATATTTTTCGCCAACTTCAGCTTTTAAGGGCTTTCTATCCTCGAAGGCTCGCTTAGCGCCATTTTCGCGCTGAGCACGAGTTAGTGAAATTTTGCTGAGCGAGTTGGGCGTGCTTAGCACGAGAGAAGACAAACAACTCGCTGAGCGAGCTGATGACACACTGAGCGCGTGCATGCATGGCAGATTCTCTTCTAGATTCTTCTCACTCGCTAAGCTAAGCGAGCTTATGTCTCGCTTAGTGAATGTTGCTCGCTAAGTGCATATGCCTCGCTTAGCGAGACACCAGCTACTGCAATCTTCTTATTCTTTATCTATTCACCTGAAACTGAAGTTGAAAATACATTAATTCACAATGAAGGGAATATCTACTGCATAAAAATTAAATTAAACATAAAAATATGTACAAACCTACAAAAAGAACTATAAATTGGGGAAAAGACATAGATTTCATAATGCTTTTCAATACAAAAGTTAGTTGTAAATGACGACTAACAACTCTCCCAAATTTACAATTTTGCTTGTCCTCAAGTGACAAGCTCACAGTGGTTATTCAAAATTGTGTTTGTTTCCAAGCATTCAATCACATGACACAAGTGGCATACAATGCTTCAACCAACAACTTTTCACAAGATATGCAAATTTTCAAAGATAGGAACATGGTTATTAAGCAACACAAGTGAAATAAGCTAGCAAGCAAGATAGATATGAAGGAAGGTTCATCAAGCCAATTCCTCACGGTCACTATTTCACTCAAGCACAAGTGTTTAGGTAATTTCTCAATCAACAACCAACATAAGTCCCAATTTTTGAATTTCATCTCATGCCATACAGTCACAAACATGCAAATTGAATCCGAAGGACTTTTCTTGGCTTGTAATGAGGCTGGGCTACAAACAATTCATGGTTTTTCTAGGATGCAAAAGCTTAAGTTCTAGGAGAACATTCATCCTTAGATCAACTCTTTTTCTCTTTTATTCCAACTCTATTACTTGCCTTTCAATATTTACAGCACTTTGCTTCACTTAGCTTCAATAACAGCACACACTCAGCTTTTATTCTCGAATTTTCTCTTTTTTTTAGCAGCTTTTACTTGCTGCTTTTTGATATTATTGTGTGTGCTGTTATTTGCCTTACCACACTTGTTGTCACCCAATAATCTCCCCCAAATTTGGAACAAATTTGCATTGAACTATGATGATCTCCTACAACCTAAGAAAAGGTAGATGGAGATTACAATTTACAAGCTCAGGGTTCAAGTTAATCAATCAATTTTCAGCTCAACATAGGTGCAAGGGATAAATCATTCATGAACAGGGTAAGCTCTTTGGCTAAGTGGCTATTTCAATCAATCATGGCCTTCATCATCTTCAAACTCATGCATTCATTCAGTAATCAGAGATTCATGCAAAAATTAGTACCCAATGCTAGTTTTTCTCTCATAATTAGGATGACACAACTCACCGGATTGTGGCTAATGATTACCTTCACAATTTATCTGTCAAACCAACTAACATTTTCAGTCATGCCCCTAATTCATGTTCTTTCTCTTCTAATTACTGCATACTTATTCAAAGCATATGATCTAATCATTGCAATTCACTCAATCCATGAAATCAATCAGTTCAAATCATTCACAAACATAAAATCTTCAGATCAAACAAACCACTGCAATAACAATCAAAACTGTAAACTATTCAACAAGTTGTAAAGTCTACTAAATAATTGAATAACTATACTAAAGCTGAAATTAAAAACTGAATATAAATGACAAAAATAAAGATAAAGCCCTGTCTTCAATCATCCCGGGCTGGTGTTTGCTCGCCCTGAGGTGAATAAGGAGTATCCTGGGCTGGCTGAAGTATCTCCTGTGCAGCTGTAGGCCAGGGATCCCAGGTACTTTGCGCCACCTCTAAATCTGCTGCATAATCTGTGTCCTCGATGCCTTTTTCATCCTCAGAGACCTCCATAACTGGTGCGATGACTGGTGAGGTTCGTGGAGTCATCTCTGGCATGGCTTCATGTGCGATGTCTGGCTGATGTTGCGGCTGAGGCTCCTGGGTTGCAGAAGCCTCACCTCTCCCCAAAGGAGAAGGCTGGACTCCTGGCCATGCCACCTGTTCCATGAAATCCTCCATGCTAATAATGGGCCGATGCTGAGCCAAGTCGTGAATACTCTGCATCACCAGGCATAAGCCATGGTGGAGGCTCTGCAGCATCGACACCATAAGATCTGAGCTCTGAGTGGAGGTGCCGACAGGTGCTGGAACTGATGGCGGTGGAAGAGAAGTAAGAGGAACTGGTGCTGGAGAAGAAGCAAAAGATGGGGTTGTTGTGGACGCCTTTGATGGTCCCCTAGCCTAGCCTTGCGGGTTTGGAAAAGTGATCATGGGATCATCCAGGTTCCAACAGTTCTTCTTTATATAAGCCAAATTAATGGTAGGGCTGAGGGACTCAAAGGTTAGAGAATCGAATACGACTCCTCTAGCTATGCACAAAGTTGTAATTAGTGCGGGAAAGCCAAGCCGAGAGGAGTTGGACTGGGCCATCTACGATATATGTCCTGAAATGAGGAAGCCCATGTCCATATCCATCCTTATGATCAGCCCGTAGACTAACCTCGCCATGTCCATATTAAGGTCGAACGTGTGAGAGGTGGGGGCGAGGTTGGAGTATGAGAGCACACTCCACGTCTAGATCAAGGTAGTCAAGTCCTTCCTTAGGAGCTTCCAGGGTGCTCTTTCAGCATTTAAAACGAACCCGCACCCTGGAATACAGAGCTTGGAGGAAAGCTCTTGAGGATTAGTGTGCGTCCAACAGAATCTAGAATAAGTTGTGAGGAGGTGGTGCCTCTAGAAATGCATTCAGTGATGCCGCATCAAACTTAATCAGCTTTCCTCTGACTCGAACCTATTTTGGAGATTTATCTTCTGGATCATACAGGTTCAAGTAGAAATCCTTGACCAGGGCCACATCAATGTGCCCGTCCATATGCTAGGTCAAGGCTTTGTGCCAGTTTCGCCTGATCAGCTCCCGGCAGAATTCATCGTACTCAATGACAAAAAGGTTAACATTCCTCTCACAGTGGTTATTCAAAATTGTCCCAGCGGAATTCATCATACAAACATTCATATATTCAAACAAAATTGATGAACATGCTTAGCGGGATAGGGTCGGCTTAGCGAGTTCATCCAAAAACCCAGAAATTCAACAAAAAATGATGAACTCGCTTAGCGCGTAGGCGCGCTTAGCGAGCACATCGAATTTTCCAAAAAACTTGGGGCTTTTCAGCCCCCTACCACAGGCCTCTATTAGGCCTCAAAACCTAATCAAATCCGCACAAAAGAACATACATTGCATGTGGAATTAAACCCCTAACAACATAGCATCTAATAGCTAACCTAACAGCAACATTACAAATCACAAATAAAGTGCTTCCTGATGCAGTAGTGGGGCTCACTTAGCGAGAGACTCTCGCTTAGCACAATTCCAAACCCGAGAGGGATTTGGGCTTAGCGGGTTGACCAGCTGGGCCCAATTCACATGAATGGTCCAACAGAGAGGAAATTGTGGTTAGCGTACAAAGGCGCTTTGCGAGATGCTGATGTGCGCTTAGCTAGATGACTAACTTAGCCCAATTCCAAAAGATGAAATTCTAGAGAGGTTTTTGGGCTTAGTGCACAGGGCTCGCTCAGGGAAGCCCTTTCAGCCAATGAGTAGAGGTTGATGCTCTTAGCGCATGAATAAAGATTCGCTTAGCACACAAGGCGCACTGAGCTAGTTGATGACTGCAAAATTTTCTAAGTTATTTTTTTCATCCATAGCTTCAGAGAAGCTTAATCAACCCCAAATCAAAATGCAAAACATGCTAATCATTTTCTCATACAAGCACAAATAAGTAATCCTAACTATATGCAAAAGTAAACAAAAAATAATGATTAAGAAACTAAACGAAAAGCTGGGTTGCCTCCCAGTAAGCGCTTCTTTAATGTCATTAGCTTGACAAGTCAAATGCCTTCAAGGTGGCATGAAAGTCACATATAACACGTCTTCCTTGCATTTTTGCCTTTTAGTTAGAAACTCCATGAAACTCATGTATTTTGGAAGTACCTTACAAATCATTGCAAGAGAGGTGTTAGTGATCAAGGAAAGAATGACACTTAAGGCTTTCTCTTGTTCTCCATGCCTTTCTTCCTTTACAATCTTGACAAATTGAATTTCCTGATTTTGCACTGAGTTTTGATTGGCTTTAGAGCTAGCATGGTATGCTATGAATTCTTCAAACACACTTTCAAGATTAGGAGTTC
Source organism: Glycine max (assembly GCF_000004515.6). Lineage (NCBI taxonomy): Eukaryota > Viridiplantae > Streptophyta > Magnoliopsida > Fabales > Fabaceae > Glycine > Glycine max. The sequence goes on from NC_038253.2 coordinate 20,543,230, forward strand.
TTTCTTCTTTGTATTGATTGTAAGGCCTTAACTCCTCTCCCCACCCAGAGTTATTATTGGAGTAGATGACAATTGTCATTGTAATGCTCTCCTCCACAAAAATCACAATTTATCAGTGGTGGTTAGCTGACCCTTGATCATGTGTTGTCAAGATGATCAGTCCACCTCTTAAAAAGGTCTTCCATTTCTAAAATTTCATCATGGAGTAAGTTCTTCTGAAATTCCACCTTGCAAGGATAGACTCTCAAGAAAGGAAAAGTTTAACAAAATAGTTAAGAAAAACAAAAATACGAGTTAAAAGACAAAACTTATTGTGTTAAATTTTAATTAGTTCCCTCGTAACTTAGTGGTGTTGTCTTGTCCTACAAGATTTTTCTTCTTCGCTTTGTGTTGTTCCTCCTACAAATAACTTCAATCTCCAAATCCAATAGAGCTAAATCACCTGCAGAAGATTTACCCCGCATACAAAGCACTAACAAGAGTAGCAGTCAACCAATTCCAAGAGAAAAATAAATTCTGAACTAACTAACTAATCACACAAAATTAATAAAAGAATAAAGAATCAATGCCTACAAACTGAACTAAACTTTCTTAAATGGAAAGAAACTCCCCTGCAATGGCGCCAAAATACTTGTTCCACCTCTAGGACAACTGCAAAATTTGTCAGCAAGTGCACTGAGTCACAAGTAATATAAAATGGTAAGAACCAAGTATCGAATCATAGGAAGTTTGTTTCATTCAGAAAAGCGTTCATTCAATAAGTAGACATTTGTATAACATCATGAAATGGAAATAAAAACAAGATATAGTTGCAATTCTAAAGATAACTATAAAATTAACTAAGTAAATGCGAGAAATAAATAGATGATTAAAAGCTTGGGCCTTTCTATTGAGTGACTTGATGCAATTAAGTGTTTTTCTCTATTTAAGATTGTTTCTGTGTTCTATGCTGAGGGCAATTGTACCACACACCGATTCCTCATGTGAATGGACTAATTCTATTTAAACCTCGTTCTCAGATGTCTCGTCGAACTTAACCTAAACGAATTGCATTACGATTACAACATATTAAAAACTAAAACCCTACACTCTGTGTCCAGTAATGCAGTTATCTAGCCCTGCTCTATCTAATTCTAAGGATTCCAAACATTTTCCAATGCTAAAAATCCTAACTTTACACACAAATGGATGATCAGACCAAAAGCATGCAAGAATTAAGTGCAGATAGGAGCAATGAACACATCAAAACAACATTAAATAGATAGTAAAGAATATTTACATCAAGGCTCAGCAGAAATTCCCAACAAAAGCTTTAGCCTTCCATGGCAAGTTATCACCTTTCAGTTACAATAGGAGGTTTTGGAAGAAAAATTCATATTACATAGTGGTAGGAATGTCTCCTCCACCTCTAAGAACCTAAAAATCACTCTAAAACCTAGAATCCTCTTGAAAGATGAGGTTTTTGGTGCTCCCTTGTCCTGTTATGTCTCTTTATTGCATAGGCTCTCAAGCATATCCCTATTTTTCGCCAACTTCAGCTTTTAAGGACTTTCTGTCCTTGAAGGCTCGCTTAGCGCCATTTCGCGCTAAGCGTGAGTTAGTGAATTTCTACTGAGCGAGCTGGGCGCGCTTAGCACGAGAGAAGACAAACAACTCGCTGAGCGAGCTGATGACGCACTAAGCGCGTGCATGCGTGGCAGATTCTCTTCCAGATTCTTCTCACTCGCTAAATGAGCTGATGTCTCGCTTAGCGGATGTTGCTTGCTAAGCGCATATGCCTCGCTTAGCGAGACACCAACTACTGCAACCTTCTTATTCTTCATCTTTTCACCAGAAACTGAAGTTGAAAACACATTAATTCACAATGAAGGGGATATCTACTGCCTAAAAATTAAATTAAACATAAAAATATGTACAAACCTACAAAAAGAACTATAAGTTGGGGAAAAGACAGATTTCATAATGCTTTTCAATATAAAAGTTAGTTGTAAATGACGACTAACAGTCACCACCCTAGGTGAGAGAGGGTTCATGTGGAGGGAAGGTTTGCAAGTTTTTCCAACTTGTCCTAAAAAATTATTATGAGGAGATCGTCGATGTAGGAATGATGGTTCGAACTACATTAAACAAATTGAGGTCGTAGATGTAGGGATGATGTCTTGATCTGCATTAACAAATTAACTAGTATTGATGTAGGGATAAGAATTCAAACCACATTAAACAAATTTGTGATCTTTTTATACTTTGTTTGTAGTGTTGTCTCTTGATCTTGATTATGTGATTTTTGACTAATAAAGATATGAGTGTATTTTTTTTCAACAGATAGGATTAAGGGTCCTAACTTGTGTTTTTATAAGTGGATATTGGTGCATAAACTTCCTTCTTCTATATTTTCAGAGAAACAAAATTAATATATGGGCTCTCAAACTTCATTCTAAATTCATTAAATTAACCTTTGTCAAATTATTTCATCAATAAGTCACTCTAAAATTAATTTGTAGGTAATTATCTCGCTTAGACAAGTAAACAAAACAATATAGATATTAAGCACTTCATTTTATTTTTAATCAACATAATGACTTATATTTCTTAACATATAAATCATATCATGAAAAAATAAATTAAATGTAATTATCTAAAATTTATTAATATAGATAAAACTAAAAACTGAATTGTAGGGTTTTTATGGTGTTACAACTAGGCTAGTCTAGGCTTAGATGTGTAGCTGTAGACATGAAATGCCTTATATAATGGTAGATGAAGATAGACAGTTAAGTAGTTACTCTGAGTAGCAGTGGATCCAGAACCCGAAGTGAGTGGGGGCAAGTTTTTTGTAAAGAAAAAATAAAAATATTTATTATCATATATGTGAAAATAAGATATAAAATAGAATGAAATGTCTAATCAAATAAAGTAAAAAAGGAACAAAACATAAGAAAAAAATAGTCAATAAAATATAAACAGGGACAAAAACTAAAAATTGAAGACAAATGGGTCAAATTATTCTTAAATTTCTCTCAAACTCCAAGAGTGCAAATGCACCCCTTTGGATAACTTGGGTCCGGTGGGGGTCCAAAAATATTTCTTAGTGGGAACAAAAAATAGTTTTGGATTAATTATGTTTTTGCTTAAATTTTTTGTTTTGCAAATTTCACTTTTAGTCCCTAACTAAATTTTTAGTATTTTTTGTCTCTATATTTTTTTCTCATTAACACTTTTAGTCATTGTTATTGAGTAATAATATTAAATGATGATGTAATATTTATAGTAGTAGTGACTTATTACACCATCAATAAATTTGACCGGACAACCACATAATTTTTTTTGAAAATTTTTTAATTTTTTATAAACTTGTTTGACATTATCAACTAATATGGACAAATGAGATATTGAAAAAATAACATAATTTACTAAAACAAATTACACATGATTGCCTCCTTGATGACACAACAAGTTAGTGGACTACTAACATGACTAGTTACATCATCAATTAACCTCGGTTACTCAATAGTAGGAATTATAACTATTAATTGAAGAAAATGATAGGAATCAAAAACATTAAAAAATTGATTAGGGGACTATAAGTGAAATTTTTTTAAAAAAAAGGAGAAAAAATAATTAACCTAATAGATTATAATATTTTTGCAAAAAAAATATCTCAAGCATTTATCAATACATAATGTCATAGCAAAAAAAATTAAAATTATCCTCTAAACATTTTCATTGTTTGAAAATATTTTATAATTTTTTCATTGTTAATATTATAAAATAACATTTTCATTGTTTGAAAATATTTTATAATTTTTTCATTGTTAATATTATAAAATAAAAGAATAAAAATAATGAAATTAATAATAATTTATTTTATTGTTTCTTATAATTTTACATTCATTTAAAATAAGTTATCTAAAGAGTACAATATCTATTTTTTATGGGTACATTTCTTTTTATTACATGTACAAATAAAAAAAATCTTATGAGAACCATTTTCCCACACCTATGTATATGCATCCGCCATTGCTTGAGTCCGCCACAGACTCTGAACCTTGGGCCACGTGACACGACCCAATATACATCTAGGTGAAAACCTAATTCACATGATTTGACTAAAGATATTTAGCTTAAGAATCAAAACACGTTTAAACCTCCCCAACCATGTTTTAGTATTTCCATCGTTGTTTTCCTTTCATCAAACACACACTTAAGCAAACAATTAATACACTTGACTGATTATGATTTTCCATATCCATCATGGAGTCAATACAAATTATGCATGTCTGTTAATCTCTGTTATGTACTTCTAGTATCTTCCTAACCATGGATGGAACAACCAACATGCCTGAACTTCATTTTATTAGGTGAGACCCACAGAAGAGTGAAAAAGCTAATTAATCATCTTCCATCGTCCTGTTACGTTACATTTTTTTATTCATAAAAATTAAATATAGTATGAAAAGATTTATATGATTAACACATCTTCTTCAACCAATAAAAGTAATTAATCATCTTCCATCGTCCCGTTAAGCTGTCATTTTCACCGTGACTGACGCTAAACATGTACTTTTTCTATTGTCTGCCCATCTCCTACAGCTCATGTGATTGCCCATCATTGGTCGTTAGATGCCCTGTTTAATATTCCACAAATTTTCATTAGAGAACTCAGAATAGGGTCGTTTTTATGTCACATGCAACAAGCAAGCCCTCGTGATATGATCATGTTTCAATTGTTTAATTTTGAAAACACTTTTTATTATTTGAGCATCAAAATATTGAGATTATAGATGGGTAAAATCATATATACTCAGTAATTATTTTTATTTATCTTTGTTTTTTTTCCTCACACACATGTCTAAATATGTATTCTAAAATTACAAGATACAACTTTTGAAAGCCCACTTTAATATTTACAAAATATTATTTGAAGTTAAATAAATTTTGGTTCCTTATTTATATTTATTTTTAAGAAAAAAATATTCATTTAGTCCCTAGTAATACAAACTTTACATTTTAGTTCATATACTTGAAATAACCCCTTTTAGTCCATGTACAAGCACTTTAAAAAATATTTTTATAGAAATTAAAAAGAATAATTTTTAAGTATAAAAACTAAAAGGTAAAATTTGTACCACTATAGAGATTAAATGAGAGATTCTCTATATATATTAATTTATAAACTTGTAAGACCTTATGTTTTCTCATACCTCCATTCTTGCATCAATGTGTTTTATATTTACTTGGATTAATTACTCTTTTACATGAAGGGGTGAACTTCACTCTCCTAACAAGTATTTACTAACGTAGACCAACATAATTTTTTAAAAGGAGTATACTATAAAATAAATTAGTTATAATTTGCTAATATACATCTTTTAAAAGAATTAATTGGTCTATATTTGCAAACCAATAAGTATGTACTAAAAGTAGACCTGCATGTTTTTTTAAAAGGACTATGTTAGCAAGTTACTCTGGGTACATTTTAAGATTAGTTGTAGTTATAATTTTGCTAACATACATTCTCTAAAAGTGAAGTGAATCTACATTAACAAATCCACATTTTAAATATATATATATATATATATATATTATATTCAAAATTTAAATATACTTCCAACCTATCTTTTTTAATATTTTTAGTTTTAATTTGAATTTCAATACATTTTAAAAAGAATGTATCATAAATCTCTAAAATAATGCATATGTTCAAAAATATTTATTTTTTTTCAAATTTTAATTAAAATATAGTTTATGTATATTTAAAAGTGTTTATAATAAATAAATTTTGGTTATATAAAATAAATATTTATTTTGTAAAATACGCATGTTAAAATACTAGTTATATTAGCAAATTAACTTAATTTTATCTCATATATTATTGAATGTTAAAACATCTCCAATGAAGATGTTTACATGTGTTGCATAACTTTAAACAATATTGTTTAATTTTTTTTTTATTGGAGTAGATGATATGAAGTTGCATATATATATATATATAACAAATTTGTTAAATAATGGAGGTTATTTTTTTGTTTAGTGGAGGTTTTTACCCTCCACAAAATAAATTACAGAGGTTTTCAAAAACCTCCGCAGTTAGATTCGCCACAAGCAATTAGCGGCGGTTTTCGAAAACCTCTAGTATCGAGAACATTTTGCAGAGGTTTTTTTGTAGAGGTTTTAAACCTACGCTAACTGTGGAAGTTTTTTAAAGGAGGTTTTAAACCTACGCTAACTGTGGAGGTTTATTGGAAGAGGTTTTTATACCTACACTAAATATGGAGGTTTTTTGTAGGAGGTTTTAAACCTATGCTAGATGCGGAGGTTTATTAAAAGAGGTTTTAAAACTATACTATGGAGGGTTTTTTTTTAAATCATGCTAGCAATAGATGTTTTACAATTGATTTTCTAATTCTCCTTATTTTCTTGTATATAATGATTTTGTATACTCATTTTAGTTTCATAATCTACATGTATTATAATTTTTCATTTTCTTATGATATCGATAAAAAAATGTAATAAAAAAACTCATAATGAGGACGTAGAAATTATATTTCAATAACCAAAATAATAACATATAGTTCAAAGATTTATAATTCAAATTTCTATTGTAAATCAAAGTATGACATAAAATCCATAACAAAGTAATATTAGTATTGTACTAAACTTTTAATTTAAATCCAAAATACATTATAAGCAAACTAAGGGTTGCTAGCACCAGAAGATCCTCTTGCATCCAAAGGTGTATTAGGAACACTTGAAGCATCATTTGGCTTAAATAAGAAAAGAAAAAACACTTAGTCACATATACTATATACAAGGGTGTATCACACATACTAAATCATAATGACCATCAATAAAAATAATTAATTCTAAACAATTGTTTTAATATTCTAAACTTATGCATGGTTATTACATTGGTCATGTATGTTTACTTAAAGACCTAACTTGAGATAAAGAGTATTAAGAGCTAGCCAAAATTCATAAAATTCTACCTTAATATTGTTGATTAACTATAAAATCTACCTACAAAACTGTAAATTAATTAGCTTAATAAACACACGTACCAATTACAAAATGTATTTCCTAACTAATATGCGTGAATAAATTAATAAACTATAGACATATGTAAAACAATTTTAAGAGTACATTGTGTATTATACTAACAAGTTTTAGGATACCTCACATATACATAATGATGTATGCATATTAATTACTTACATGTGTTTGATCAGGAATGAAATAACTAGCTAATTCTTCAGGGATCCTTCCTTCCTTCATTATCATGTAGGCCTTAAAAGCTGATTCTAAATTGTTGTATTTCTCTTGCCATTGATTTGAAGATGGAAAGGCAACATCAGATGAAGAAGAGCTCAGACTAGAAGCTCGAAGTCTTGTGTTCCTGAATGTATTAGAAGGAACAGCTCCTAATCCCATGCATCGCACTCTCCCAGAGTGCTCTAACCCTAACACTCTACCAACAACATCAAGAGGAGAAACTTCAGATTCATCAACTATGCTTTGAGTCAATCCTACTTCAATTTGTTCCTGCAAACATGTAATAAAAGGAATTACAAAAGTTTTAAGATTAAGCACAATCCTTGAAAACAATGTTACTAAAGAAAAACATACCGCTATAGTTTTTGCTGCTTTATTTACAAATGATCCATCTTTCCTTTTATGAGTTTCAATATATAATTGTCCACGACTTGGTAGCTTCCCAATTTCTAACAACTAAGATAAATAAAGAGTAAGTAAACATTGAACTTCTTTAATTAGTAAAAGTTAACATTTAGTGTCATTACCAACTCATTTCTTCTTCTAGGATTAGCTTTGGATCCACCAGTGTGTGGAATAACTTGCTTGCTTCGAATTTCTTTATTTCTCCTACAAAGTTCCTATATGCAAAGGAATTTCAAGTTTACAACTTGTAATAGTAATCATATAATTAGCTATAAAAACAATTCAATAATTAAAACAATCTAATTGTACCAATGTTGATGGTTTATGACGATAATGAACAAAACAAGCCCATTGATCTTTATCTATGCCTATCGGCACATTTTTTATGATTTCATCTCTTGTTTTGGTTGGGTCGTTGAATTCATTCCATAAGCTTTGTCTATTTGCAGCCCATTTTCTTCCCATATTCAATTTGCAATACCGTATTACACCAGCTTCATTAATCTTAAAATAAAATTGAGGCTAAAAAAAAGACAAATTTATCAAATATCATATGCAAAATAATATATATATATATATATATATATATATATATATATATATATATATATATATATATATATATATATATATATATGAAAGATAGGGTTTCTAAGTGGTGTAGATATAACTAATTGACATACCTTTAAAATTGTTTCAAAGCAATCATCAAAATAAGCTTTAGGTACGCTTGAAGGTCCAGACCATCTATCATAATCCATAGGAAATAATTTGCAATCAACTGCTAGTGTTCCAAGAAATCCTGCAAGCAAGGCCTGTGCTTCACCAATTGCTTGGCCTTGGTCATCAAAATTCACAATGATGCATAACTCCCTAGGTAAGCTATTGACTCCCCTAACTTTCACCTTAATCTTCTTGATCGTTTCTTCGGAGTCTTTAACAATAAAAGAATTTCTCAATAAGAAAATGTAATATACTTCATATGATGATAATTACAAAAATAAAAATAAAATACAATACTTGTATACCTATTGCCTCAACAGTCCAACAGTGTGTAGACTCACGCCCAACATGACGTCTAGTTGTTTCATCTTCTTGTGGAACTTCAGATGTTGATACATGAGAAAGAGGGACATTACCAATTGAGACTTCAGGAGCTTGTGTGGAATCACTTGGTGGGGAAGAAATTTCAGGATTCATTGCTGGAACTTCAGATGTTGATTCATGAGAAAGAGGGACATTACTAGTTGGGACTTCAGGAGCTTGTGTGGAATCACTTGGTGAGGGACATTGTGGTTGAGGTGCTGATTTTTGTGGATTTCTAAAACGCTTTACCTTTGGCATGACTACATATTCATGACAACAATATTAAGAGAAAAATAAATAAAGAATAATAAAATTTAAGATGACATACTATCAAAATTAAAACAAGATTAAAATAATTAATAAATGAAATAATAACAACATTTATAAGTCAATCAACTATATCATATTTAGGCAAGTGTGAATTTCTTACTATTTTAGGAGTTACAATTCAATCAACTATATCATCATTTAGATGGTTTGTAGCCAATTGTACATATTGATCATCAAGCCTAGAAAATTGTTCAAGTTGTTGCTCTTGGTATGGCTCATTTTCATATGCATTTTCTTCTACTTCTTCTCCCATGTCATATAAATCTCTTGGCTTTATGTGTACAACAACACTTCCATCCTTCATTGACTACATCATCTACATAATACACCATTTGTGCTTGAGATGCTTCAATGTATGGTTCATGTTCTTCACGATCACCAATATAAATCAATCTATCAAAGTTAACACAATTAAAATTCCAACAATCCTTTTTATACCCTCTATCTCGTGTAGTATCAGCCCATTTACATTTAAAAAGAATAACAGAAAATCGACCATAGTAGTTAATCTCAATGATATCTTCCAACTTCCCATAATAAGGTAAATCTGCTTGCCTTAAGTTGCCATCAACGCTACTTGAAACACATGATGTGTTAGATGTTAAGAAAACACCACTGTTTTGTGTTTTTAATCCTTCTTCTCGAGCCAAGGTTCGAAATTTGAATCCATTAATATTATATGCAATAAATCTTGTTGCATTGTCCAAGGGTCCTCGTGCTAAAAACTTTAGATCAGTAGACATTTCATTCATTGTATATGGATTCATAATCTAAAAAAATTGGAAGTTAGAGTTTGAAACAAAGACGGTAAAAAAATACCTATCCACTAAATGACTACTCACCCGCTTTCTAAACCAATCAACAAACTCTTTATTGACTTTTTTCTCTATCTCTGTAGATGAAGGTCTTCTTCCTCTTAAACTCCTTTTTATGAATTCTCTAAATTCACTAAATAAATTAATTATTATAATCAATACACATGACTATTATTTATAAGTTGTATAACAATAAAAGTTTATGTCACTTTACTTACTCCACAAATGGTGTGACTATAGTGCAATTAAGGAGCACATATCGATGAGCTTACAATTTTTGCATTGGAGTTAAAGTGAACATTGAACAAGCTCCTACTGGTTTTCCAATTTGTGGGAAGATAGAGGACACAAAAAAAGTCTCATTATCAATTGGGTTATCACAAACATGTTTAGGTCTATTGAACCTTGTCTCGATATCTTCAACGTACCGAGAACAAAAGGTAAGAGACTCTTCAGCTAAATACCCCTCAGCTATGGATCCTTCAGGTTGTGCCTTGTTTCTCACAAAGGATTTTAAGTGACCTAATTCCCTATAGAAATAACTAACAATTAAAGAGTGTACAAGTAAGATATTTGTAATATAACATCATAAATTTAAATTATTTAAATCTTTACCTCTCTACTGGATACATATATCGATAATGCACTGGGCCTCCAAGTTTTGCTTCCTCTATAAGATGAACAGTTAAATGAACCATAACTGTGAAGAATGATGGAGGGAATAACATTTCTAAGTGGCATAGTGTAACCACAATGCGATCTTGGAGCAACTGAAGTTCTGGAAGATTTAAAGTTTTACCACAAAGTATTCTAAAAAAAGAACAGAACTCCACTAAGACAGAAGTCACATGGTCTGGCAACAAGTTACAAATTGCTAGTGGTAGCAATTATTCCATAATAATATGGCAATCGTGACTTTTTAACCCAGATATTTTATTAAGTTTCTCATCAATACATCTGGAAATGTTAATTGAGTAACCATAATAGTCTTCAAAGTTTTCAAAAATAACTTTTTGGTACCACGTGTTAGTGAAAACAAAGCAAGGTGATACTTTCCATTATCATCTGGCCAAAGATCAGGCCTTAAGCCCATTTCTTTTAAGTCTTTTCGAGCATTAAGGTTGTCTTTTGATTTATCCTTCTCATGGAGCAATGTATACATGATATTGTCGCATACATTTTTTTCAATATGCATAAAATCTAGATTATGTCGTAACAAGTTAGACTCCCAATATGGAAGTTCAAAGAATATGCTTCTTTTATTCCACTGTGTGACTTCTTGTCTAGATCTTTTTCTTGTTCCATTTTGAATAGCTCCAATTCCAAATGTAGTATTAATATGTTCCACTTGTCGAAAAATGTCAGATCCAGATAATTTTAATGGTGGGTTTCGTTCTTCAATGCTTCCATCAAAGCGAACACGATTCAATCTAAATTTATGATTTCTACTTAGAAAACGACGATGCCCCATAAAACACCACTTGTTACAATTTCGAAGGCAACAAGGTTCCGCATCTAAATTGCAAGTTGGGCAAGCCAATCCTGTGTGTATGCTCCAACCAGATATGATGCCTAAGCCAAGAAAGCCACTAATTGTCCACATAAGAGCTGCTCGCATTCTAAAATTTTCATTTAAGGATGAGTCATAGGTGTCCACACCACTCCATAACTCACGTAACTCCTCTACAAGGGGCTTTAGGTACACATCTATGTTATTTCCAGGAGATTGCTTGCCTGGAATGATCATTGATAGAATGAAGGAAGTGTGGTTCATACATATCCAAGGTGGAAGATTATATGGAATTAAGAAAACTGGCCAGATGCTATAGGTAGAACTCAAGGTCCTAGCAGGATTAAAACCATCAGTAGCAAGGCCTAAGCGAACATTTCGAGGATATGAAGAAAACTCAGGATGGATTAATTCAAATGTCTTCCATGCCTCTCCATCTCTTGGATGCCTTAACAACCCATCTTTATTGTCTTCCAAAACATGTCATCTCATATCTTTTGCAGTCTTACGACATGTGAACAATCTTTGCAATCTTGGTTTCAATGGAAAGTAACGTAAAACCTTTGCAGCTATTTTCTTCTTCTTGTTGGGTTTCCATCTAGATGTACCACAATGCTTACAAGCATCCAAACTTTTTTCATCATCTCCCAAATACAACATGCAGTGTTTTGGACAAGCATCTATCTTTTTATAATCAAGACCAAGCTTGTTAATAATTTTCTTTGCCTCATAAATAGAAGGAGGAAACTTTGCTTTTTCAAATGCGTCATTTAACAAATACAATATCATAGTCATTGCCTTGTCGCTTAATCCACACAAAACTTTTATATGATATAATTTGATTATAAATTCTAGTTTTGTGTACTTGCTTCCTTCATACAATGTTTGGCTCCCATCATTTAGAAGCTCATAAAAGACATTATGATCTTCTCTTGGTTCATCATTTACTATTTCATCTTCATTTAATGGTTGTGATGCACCTACATTAGGGTCATGTTGCCTATATTGTTCAAATGCGTCATTGATCATCATTTCCATTGGGTTTTGAGGTTGGACACCACTATCTTGGAAAACATCTTCCACTTGAGAAGATTCTAATGCTTGCTTTTCACCATGAAGATCCCATATAACATAGTTTTGAGGAAATGGTTTATATAGCAAGTGATCTTCAACTATGTCTCTAGTTTGCCATTTCATAAATCCACATTTTGGACATGGACATCGAATCGTTTCTCCTACAGCTCCATTCTTAAAAGCAAAATCTAAGAATTTACTCAAACCAATGGAGTAATCAATTGAGTTTCGGGCCTTTGAAATCCATGACTTATCCATTACAAAAGATACCTAAATAAAATTATAATATAAATTAAGAAGAAAAACTATAATAATTATTCTAACTAAAAAGAATAATTGGTGGGGGAAGAAGCATAACCTAAGATTCAATACCAATTTTTATGTTACAGCTACTACCATATATGTTATAAAATAAGAATAGGTATTTAGAATAAAAACCAATGGAACCAACAAAAAAATGAATTACAAAAAATTATAATAAATTACACTTGTTAGCTAACTAGTAGAGGTCATAACATAAAAATACTATCATAAAAATGTAATGTACGTTGTAAACACATAAAAATAAAGATTACAATGTTTAATCAAAAATAAGAGAGAGAGGAATTACCTTTGAACTTCCAGTAAATGAAAGCAGGGGAATGTGTTTTTTGTTATTGCCTAACCAATTTCAACACCTCTCAAGAACTTCAGCTACAAGCTTTAAAAAAAATAAGGAAATTAAGTTAGTATTATATACGACAAGTTAGTATATATTTCCATTGAGCTGGCATATATGTACTAGTTGGATATGAAAATGTAATCGTATATAATGTTTGAATTCATATTAAATATTGAACACATTTCTATTTTTAGATTACCATATGGTATTAAAATGCTTATTAAGTAGAACTAAATTGATAAAGTTAATAACTAATTTAAAAACATTTTTCATAAAAGAAAAAATAATTAAATTATAAATCAACTAAACAAGTCATGCAAGCCTTGGAGTTTTCAATCAAGCCAACCTCGAGTCATACTTTGAATAAATGAGTCAAGTTCGACCTTTCAGTTAGACTTGTTTAAATAAATGAGCCAAGTTTAGTTTTTGCAAAGCTAAGACTACAATACTCAAGCTCGACTAAATTTTCATCTGCTACTGCCAAAGAGATGCTGATGCCATAGGATATATTTTTCCATGATAATATATTACCATACTTTGATACGGCTACAGGGGAATCTGTTTTGTACCTAACAAGAAATAGCTGAATTCAGGGGTTGGTAGTAAACCACTAGGAAACATGCACACAACAAGAAATGCCAATATAAGTTGCTTGTAGACTCGAGCCATATATTGATGTCTATCTTTGCTTGTTGGAAGCTCGAGTACTTTGCAAGTCTTCCCCAAGAATCGAAGCCCTTTCTTTATATATAATATTAGAATTATAACCATAATATTGAACTCATTGCTTCATACACTACCCTTTGTTCTTGCATATAAAATATGTTTGTTCAACATCATTAAATTTGCGTCTCATTCCATAAAATACAAAGATCAATTCCTCCTGAAACGTCGAAACACAAGAAGTGTGGCTGTGCATCAATTGGATCTCTTTAATTCCCTTACAAATTATTCTTTAAAATAACTTATGTTTAACCAAAAATATCAATAGCTGACTTCATTGTATATCACACGCATAACTAAGAGTTTGTATTATACACATTCAATAGGTTGTTAGTGACGTGTGCAACTCCTATACTAAGCATGATAAAAAAAACTTCTATACGTACCAAAAAAATCCTAAAGAGAATGTCCCCTTGGCTGTTTATTAATAGTGATCAATGTTTAATTACAGTAATAACCTAATCCCTTAATTGTAGGGATAATAATCAAGATAAATCAATTACATACAAATAGTAAGTAGGAAACTAAATCAATAATGTAAATAAGGAAACAATCATATCAAAATGATGTCTTATCCCATTGGTTGAATGCCAATGCATTATCCCTTAACTGGAGTGCACAATTTAGGGTGATTAACAATTAACATCAGCTGGTGGAATTGATTCTTCTATTCTGAAAATGGCGCATGGAATTTATCGTATATAGTATAGAGCTAGAGAGAGAAAAGAATATCAAGGCTTGTAAACTAGCATATCAATTAATAATAAATAAAAAATTAAGGGGCCCCAATTATAACAAGAATGTTCTGCACCGAAAAATGAAGGATATAATCTCTATCACGAGGCCAAAATCTAAATGAAGTATTTTTTCTCTGCACCGCACCACACTACACAAACATCCATGATTTCTCACGCATACACATTGCAAAACAAGGGAAAGAAATACCAGAGTAAAATAAAAATAATGCCCAGACAATACACATGCCAGAAGATAAGATATATTAAAATAAAATAAAAATAGTGCTTCCGAAGATAACTGCGCAATACCTGGCCTTATTTTTTCTTTGAATCCTTCTAATCCTTCGAATCTCTCCGAAGATAACTGCCCTTTGTAATAGCAATCAAAACACATGCTTGTATCAAGTGTGTATTGATTTTGTCCGAATATATACATAAAAAAAAGAAAAAAAAAACAAAGATGATGATTCGATTAATTAAAACAAAAATAAGTAAAGAGCAACGGACCTTTGAACAAAGAGAGGAAGTACCTTTGAAGAGAGGGGATTTGGGAAGCGAGAGAAGAAAAGAAAAATCAAAGCCTGTAACGAGAAACCGAGAGAAATTTTGGGGGTAATCTGAAGAGAGGGGTTTTGGGAATCTTTAATGAAGAGAAATAGGAAGCTGTGACTGAAAGAGGGGTTTTGTAATTTTTTTGAGAGAGAATTTTTTTTTTTGAGGGGTTTTGTGATTTTTTTGAGAGGGAATTTTTTTTGGAGGGGGTTTTGTGATTTTTTTGAGAGGGAATTTTTTTTTGAGGGGTTTTGTGATTTTTTTGAGAGGGATTTTTTTTTTGAGGTGTTTTGTGATTTTTTTGAGGGAATTTTTTTTGGAGGGGTTTTGTGATTTTTTTGAGAGGGAATTTTTTTGAGGGGTTTTGTGATTTTTTTTAGAGGAATTTTTTTTTTGCCGGAAAGAAAACATGATTTATTTTATTTTAAAGAGAAAAGAGTGGAAAAATAATATTTAATTAGCAGAGGTTATAAACCTCCACAAATTAAGCACAACAAATTGTAGTTTTTAATAAATTAAGGAGGTTTTTAAAACCTCTGCAAAATAAACACAAAAAATTATAGTTTTTAATAAATTAAGGAGGTTTTTGAAATCTCCGCAAAATAACCTCCATTATTTAACATTTTTTTGTAATATATATATATATATATATATATATATATATATATATATATATATATATATATATATATATATATATATATATATATATATATATATAAAGTACCTTTGTAATTATTTTTTAAAACATTTATACTATGAATAACATATTTTTAAAGTATTTTAAGCAAAATTAAGTGAAACACTTATTTTAATAATCTTAACATTGAAATGAATGTTTATGTAGAGTGTTTAAATCTACGCAGAAATATAAGGTGTACAAAATTAAGATAATAATTCATCTATGCAATTATGTATTGTAAATTTTCTTAATTGGATCCTATTAAAATTTAAATACATAATTTTATTAAGGCCGAATGATCCGCGA
>NC_038253.2:20559479-20561253 GCF_000004515.6 Glycine max
CTTCCGGGCAAGATAATAATTCATCTATGCAATTATGTATTGTAAATTTTCTTAATTGGATCCTATTAAAATTTAAATACATAATTTTATTAAAATTAAATTTGATGAAGACAGATAAGTAACTTCTAACCACTTATAAACGCTTCAGCGTTTATGATTGAATAGATTGTGCCGATGTTCCCTTTTATTACAGGTAGTTGAATAAAAATTAATCTTTTGACATAATTTTCTTTTATAATCACGCTCCTTGTGTGTCAAATGTATATAGCTGACAATCATATCCATACATTCCCTTTATATTTTCTTTCTCTCGTTGGAGGAAACTTTAATTTAGCTATAGGAAAAAGTGTGAATTACCAACAACATTCTGTAGTTGAATTTGCAATGGCCAAGAAAGTTCTAGACTCAATGCTTACTAGTAACCAAGAAACTTAAGGATGAGACATACTCCTGCAACCGAGCTTTTTCTAGAAGGTTTAGATTTTAGTTATGTTCGATAAAATAAGTCCAAAAGTTAATTAAAAATTGAAAAATTAAGTTATTAAATTAGAAATATTTGATAAGATTGACTGTTAATTCAAAAGTATAAAATGACAAAAAATAATAATATCATAATTTATTTTAAAAAAAAAACATAATAAGGAAATCAATAAATACAAAGTAGAAAAAAATATAAAAAGTTAGAAGTAGAAGCTCGTGTTTTAAAAAATATGTAGCATTTCAAAAAATATTAGAAGTTATTAAAAATCTACTAAAAAAGCTTGTTTATAATTTATAATATAATAATAGATTTTTTTTGGAAAAACCTTTTAAATTTATGAGAATTACACCAAAACTATTTTTTTATATGAATTTTAACCTTTTTTTTATTCTTTCAAAAATAAAAAAATAAACCTCAAATATTATACTTTTGTAAAGGTGTTTTTTAAATAAAAAATATTTAGGTTGTTTCACAAAACTTGTTAAAAAGCTAGTTGGAAGTTAAAAAGTTAACTGAAAGTTGAAAAATTAAAGTATAAAATTATAGAAAAATAATAAAATTATGATTTATTTAAAAAATATACACTATTACAAATTACACTTTCTACATTGGTTAATTGGCCCTTTTAACATCGGTTATGACCTGTTGTTAAAGTCAGAATCGTTGAAAACCCACCACCCTACAACGATAGTTGATTGACCGATGTAAAATGCTGCCCATAATGGTCGAATTCTACATCGGTTGTTGCGTATGACCGTCATCGTATTTAGTAGAATCTACATCGGTTTTTAAATCAACCGATGTAGATTAGTGCTCATTCTACATCGATTGTTGTGTATGACCGTCGTCGTATTTAGCCGAATCTACATCGATTTTTCAATCAACCGATGTAGATTAGTGCCCATTCTAAGACGGATTGGTCTTTAAACCTGACTTAGAATGACATAATTCTACATCGATTGTTTCAGATGATCGTCGTAGTATATCGTGGATTCTACATCGATTGTCACAATCAACTGATGTAGAATGTTTGTTTTTTTATTTTTTTGTTCATGGAATTAAGCCAGTAACAATATGCAAATATGATGTACTACCAAAACATGTCTCATATGAGACTTAATTTATAAACCCTGGTGAAATTTCAGCAATCAAAGTAGTTAATGAATAAGTACATCATTAAAACTAAGATGCTACCTAGCTAGCTTATGTTTTAGTAGGTAGCAGTATAGTAAATTTAAAAAACTTATAATTAAATAACAATTTGTCATTGAGACAAACAAGGCACATATAGTT